>NW_010428294.1:0-7447 GCF_000710305.1 Buceros rhinoceros silvestris | reverse complement strand
AGGGGGGAAGAGGAGGAGTTTCTGGGAACAAATTCTTTTCCTTGAAGAACAACATGGCACCAAGGAAAGAATTCACTGTGTTTGCACCGACCTGTCAGAACGTGAATTTGGACTTGTTGTTGCTTAACCTGCTGGACTATGGGGTTAATTTGTGAATGTGCAGCATTTATAGGGGGGAACGTGAGCCAGACACATCCAAAGAGGAGAGTTACAGTCTGGCAGCATAGTTTCTCTGAAAGGAAGATTATATGCAATCATTTGTAACATAGCTTGGGTACAATCCTAATTCTGGGAGCCTGTGGTGTTCGTTATAATGACACATGGCATTTCTTAGTGCTAGGAGATCATTTTATCACAGCACTTGAAGTATAAACTGAAGTCAAAGTGAAAACAGGGGGGTTTTTGCTGGTGGGAAGATCGTAATGTAACCTGCTGAGTGAGAGTTCAGGGCACAGCAGAGGGCATCGTTAAACAGAGGTACCGATTCGTCCCTCTGACATGGCTGGGCAGGCAGAAAAATTTAACTTCAGCTGGGCAACTGCACTGACGCTTTGCATGCAACCACTGTGCTGCCCAGAGCTTTTGCTTCCCTCCGCTCTTCTCACAGTGGGATTATGTGACATGGGGCAGTGCAGTCCTGAGAGACGAGCTCTGAATGAGCTGCTTTGGCTACTAGGAGCGGTTATAATTGTGTTGACACAGCACTTGACCTGTATTAATTGGCCTTTCTGAGAAACTATGTGCAACTAGCTGCCCAACAGGCTCTGTGGTGACATTCCTATTTTGTTCATACTCCTCGCACTACCTTGAGTATCTTCCTCTGAGCCATCGAAAAGTACCAGCGGTACCCAAGACACCCCCTATGTCCCTGGGTACTGTGAGAGACAGTCAGTGTCACCGTCTTGCATGAATTAAAAATCATTCACCTTCTCTGTTTATTTCAGAACACTTCGGGGCAGCTGATGTTTTGGCCCGTGTTCTTCCAGCATATTTTAAACTCTGAACAGTGCGTGTAGGAAAGAATCAGATTACGCTGAAAATACAGGCCACTGGAGAACAGCTGTGTTGTGCCTATCTATCATTAAATAAAGAATAGAGCTCTGAAAGTGTTTACAGATTGTAAAACAAAGGCAGATTGAATATGTTTTAAATTCTAGGAACTAACCTAAAATTTGCTGTAAAACAAATATATGGCTTACAGCTGGAAACCTGTCAAAACACCCAAATGGTTACTCTGCACTGTTTGGAAAGTGTTTCTGTGCCCAAAGACTTCAGAACAGCAACAGATGTACTGTTGCATAAGAGAAACATCCCTGTTTTGAATTTCTGAGAGGCATGCAATGGAAGGACCATTCTTTCCATCTTACCCAGGTATCTTTGCATCCTCCTTAACATCTTGCTCCGTGTACTTCTACTGTGTAAAAGCGATTAGCAGAGATATAGAAGGATGAGAACATACATCATTGTAAGAGGGGGAAAAGCCATCTGGCTTAATGTTTGTGGCTGGCTCCTAATTCAACCATGTTGGTTTTTTCCATGCCCCCCAAGCCCCTCCTTCTCCAGAAACAATCTATGTGATCCCACATCTCCTCTTCAGTAACAGGTTCCAGATGGTGAGATTTGTGCAGAGCAGATTTGCCTTAGCTTCTCAGTTTTTTCCTATCTTCTTTGTTTTCAGATTGCTTCCCCCTTCTTTGAAAGCTTACCCAATCATCTAGCTCTCTCTGGATCTTTTTCCTTGTTTTCAAAGTGTAATCAGAAGACATTTGTGTCACACAGACATTTTTATGAAAAACTTATTCCCTGTCACACAAGAATAATGAGGCTTTTCTTGTCTTGAAGGGAAGATGTGGAAGAAAGGTTGTGGGAGGCTATGTAAGTAGGCAGTTTTAGAGACAGTATTGAATTAAGTCAGCCTGACTTCAGCACTTTTTATTGAATATTTATTCAATGGATTAAGTAATATTACTCGTATCAGTTAGCGGTATTGCCTCTTGCATTTTAGGATGGCACCTACACTTCAAACATCTCAGCTCTGCAATTCACATCTACCTCCCTGTGTCCTGGCTACCCACAGGGCTCCAGTTTCAACCACTCTTTTGGAGGAACTGGTTCCCTCTTAAACACAGTGTGCATGTGATTCTGAAGGTGCCTCCTTTTTCCTGAGACCACTTCCAGTAGCTGGGAAGGGTGATGCTCATCCAGTTTGGCCGCCTCCCCTTGCATAGCCCTCTGGCCTTACCCTGACAGCCATTTTACCCTCAAGCACCCTCACTTTCTCTCCTGTGCAGCCCAGGCCACACAACAGCTACCCTTCATTACATGCTGTAAGAACACTCAACATATTGCTGGGCTGCAGCACGGCCATGAGAGGTTTTTTGAATGTTTTAAACTGAAATTAAAAAGCCCGTAAAAGATAACTTAGTCATTGGCTCAATGGGCTGTGTCTGCGTTGATGAGCAAAATCCCCGGCATAGCACCTCCAGCCCAAGGGCAGGCTGCACAGCCCAGCAGTCACAGCCAAAGCACTCGCATCTCAACTGTCCCCTGGAGTGGAGCGGTGTTATTCGCACATGTTTTCCCAGGAATAGTCCCCCAAAGGTACCCAGGCATTGTCCATGAGGGGACCTGACGGCTGGAGCCAGCATCACGCCAGGCGGCCAAGCTGGGCAGGGGGAACAGATGTGTGCCCGTTGTGTGTCAGTGTTCGAGCCCTGTTTAGTCTATTCATATCAGTGGGACTGGGGAGTCTATATTTACAAGAAATTTTGGAAACTGGAATAATTATGAAAACATCCTGAGGCCTCATGGGAGCTCAGTAATTCTGAAGCTGAAAAGACGGTCTTTTATAACTGGAGTCCTCCCGGTAAGGAAACATCCAGCTTTCCTGGACAAGCAGTAAGACAGGGCTTATTAGGTTAGGAAGATTTTCCACATTTTCCATCTGTTGATGCAAATTTTTGAGTCAATGAATGTGTGACATTTCACAAAGTCAAGAGACTGTCTCAAAATATCTCAATAGCTGGGGGCTATTCCTGCTTAATGAAAGCTCAGGCTTTAATTTAAAGATTTCCGTGAGAGAAGCGGTCTGCGGTGCCAAGGACAGAACAGATGGAGACACCCATGCACAGCCTGTCTCCAGCCCTGTCACAACTTGGAAGTCCATGTGGGAAGCAGGCTGGTTACCTACCCAACACCCTTCAGCACCAGTTACTCTCTGAATTGCCACTTCTTCCTGCCTGTAGCCACAGAAATGCATCAATTAAAATTAGAGGCACAGTAAAATGCAAAATAAGAAAATGTCTTCTATAAATACACCTTAAAACAAATAGGCTTTTTCTAACATGGAAAAAAACCTAACCAAAACAGAGGATATCTCACAGCTCTTATTGTTTAGAAACAGGGATTTTATTTTTCCAGCCTGCTTTTAATTTTTCCATTCCCTCTCAATTCGGAGTGCAGTGCAAATACAGTGCAGCTACATTTCTGCTTTCCATCCTACACCTTGCAGATCACATTGACAATTTATGCAAAAGGATTGTTTGGAGTTACAAGGATCATTTGATTTACAGAAACCCCTGGACTGGAGACATACTATGCTCTCCTGCAGGAGACCAGAAAAGAAAGAATGTTGGATGGATTACATTGCATATATTTATTAATATTTTTGTTGCCTCTCTGAGTTCATCCCAATTATGAAGGGAAAGTTTTAAGTGTGAAATCTTGCTTATCAAAGTTGTTAAGTAAGCTCAGATCCACATCTTTAAGTGCAATGAAAAGAGCAATCAATCAAACCAACCTACTTTCTTTTCACATTCCAAGTGACAAAGTCCTCTAATAGGTAGTCGTTTGTATTTGTGTTCAATAAAGGCATTACGAAGTCTAAGACAGATGCAAATATGAAGATTATTCATAGTAATTTCGTACTGCAGAGTATTCCATGGGCAACTGTGTCAAGGTAAATGCATTGTATGCACATGTACTTTCTGAAGGATAATCTCTGCTTTTTTTCAGATTAGTAATTGAGCCACAAACCATTGCAAGCATATTTATCTGATTTGAAACAGGACATTGACTGAACCACATTTGCAATTGTTTCTTTTCATTTATGATAGTTTTTGAACACGTGAGCTTGCCTAGCTCAAATATCCAGGGGGTGTTATTGTTAACCTCACCTGTTAGAATGGAAATCCAGCTTCAGGATACACTTTCTGTTGTAATAATTAGCTTTTTCACCATAATGTTGCTGATGAGGATGTCACCAATCTCTGCGAGACTGCTCTCTGCTTGCCTTTGCGAGTGCAGCTGAATTGTAGGAATCCATGACTTGGGAACACCCAGATTACGCTTAATGAACAGCAGGATCAGTTTTATGTGCTGTGGTGTCTAAGCGCCACTGTCATGGAGTTGTTGCTTTCCACAACCTAAGCCATAGTTACGTCCTTTTTGTGGTTAAACACCCTATACGTGATGGCCTATATATACCCTGCTATATGATCACCTCTGGATTCAGACTGTCCCAGATAGTTATATCTTTTGCAAAATTTTGCTGCGAACACAATGTAGCATGATGAACTCTGCAGCCTGTAAGACACCCATAGCTAAGATGTGGTCTGCTTAATTTTTGCTCTGCAATCAGGATCATGCCTTTGCTCTGAAGTGTTTGTCTTGTGACATATACAAGTGATTTTACAATGTAAATACCATGGTTTTAAAGATTACTTTCTCTATGTTTTCTTACCTAAAAATAGATTTGTTCTTTAATCTGGCCATTATGTCAAAGCCATAGGAATAACTCTTATCTGCCAGGAACATGTTGTTTCAGAAGATCATGGAGTTTGTGGCAGGTAGTTGATGGGACATCTGCTGTGCTCCAGGGAGCAGGCAACAGCGTGTAGGCATTTCATCTCTTCTCTAGATCTGTACTTGTGCTAGCTTAAGGGTTTGTAACCCTGGTAAAGTTCCTTAATGGAGGTGTTTAGGGAGTTGCCGTGGGTGGGCTGACTTTCAATAGGTCGGTGGAGGACTGAACACAGCCTAAGTCCGAGGTCCGGAGACCTCGACAGCAGCAGAAGGTGGTGACAGCAAGGTCTTGCAAGAGACAGGAAAAGAGGCTTCGTGGCAGAGGTGGGGAGTAACAGAAAGCCCAGGTGAAGATACTGTGCAGCAGCCCCTGTGTGCTCATAGCATGGGCCTTCTCTGGTGGGAACCATCACGGCAGTCCTGCGGCTGCCCAGCCCAGCAGCTTTACCAAGTCCATGTGACATTAAGTCTTTTGGCAGGGAGAACTTTGTGGAAAAAGCAAAAGTTGCACTGAATCTTGTTTTGATTATTTGTTTCTAACCTCACTACAAATGGAAAAAATTTCTTTGGCGAGCATCTGCTTGTTATTTTCCTATTGTTTTATCATCCTCCCATCTCTCAGTGGGGATGAATAATCCTCAAATGCCACTCTGAAAGCCAGTCTTAGGTCAGGTTATAGCACTGTGGCACTGGGGATGGATCTTTTATTTATTTTCCATAACTTTATCTGCTTCTGCTCCATTCTCTCCTTCTCCTCTTTTTCTTTCTGCCTTTCCAACATCTAAGGCAAGCAGCAGGCTCTTCAGCAAACAAACTCTTCCTCTTCCTCCCAGTTGTGTTTGGAGGTGAGAAATATGATTTGGTTGTGATAAATGTGAACATTTCCATAATGAGGATGAGTAAGGTGTAAGCAGCTCATCCATATGTAGACAAGCAGTATAAAGTAGGACATTTGGTGAGTATTTTCTCACGAAAAAGAAAAAGAATAAGAAAAGAAAAAAGAAGAGGAAAAGGAAGAGGAAAAGGAAGAGGAAGAGGAAAAAAGAAAAGGAAAAAGAAAAAGAAAAGGAAAAAGAGAAAAGAAAAGGTTTTTAGGAATATCGATATTATTTGTAGCAAACGTGAAGCTCCTGAATCAAACTCTGCCAAAGATTATGTTTGAATTGGCCTTTACATTTCTGGAGACCAAGGAAGACAAAGGGGAAGAGTCAAAGGGAAAAGGAAGAGAGAGGAGACAAAGAAAAAGAGAACAGGAACAAGCAAGCTTTTCTGCAACATCAGTGACACCATACAATTGGATGTCTCATGTCATTGGGCAGATACATTGAGTTTTTTACTTCAGCATGAGTGCTTTTTTTTTTTAAAGGCACAGATGTTTCCAGTGGGTAGTAATTAAAACCACTCAAACTATAATCTATGAGAAATACATTTGAAATGAACTTGGGAAGTAAATTTATTTCAGGATTGTGTTAGGTTCCTAAGATTTATGTTACAGAGAGGTAAGAGATATGTTACAGTGCCTATGTCATGTAGAGGAGGGCTTTGCAATACTCTGTATCTAGACTTAAACTTAGGCCTTTGCTCCCATCCAGTTTAATGTCTTATTTTCATAAAAATGTTTGTTACTCTGCTTGAAAACACAGAAACATTCAAAACACACTTTTGTTCCTTGTTTTTAGGATTGAAGCATGATTTCTCTTGTTAAAGCACGGTTTGAAAAAATCATTTATAACATAAACACAAAGAACATTGTAATGTCCCTCCTAATCCCAGCTGCCTCCACCTGTTCTCTGTCTGTCTGAAATAGAAAATAAGCATCCAACAACGTAAGGAAATAGCACTTATACCTGATCATTGCCTGTTTTCAAAGCATCTTACCACACGTGTAACTGTTGTTGTGAATAGCAACACCAGGTGACAATACCGCAAGTCTCCCAGACTGCCAGTCTGCTGGACCACACTCTTAGCACCGTTCGAAGATGCTGGCTGTTAGAGAAGTTGAAGGTAGGTTACGGTTCTTTTCCAGATGTGCTCCCCCATCCTGTCCCTAAGTCCCAAAGGCTGCACAGTCTCTCAGTCACCTGCTTTCCATCACTTTCCATTCCAGCAAAGCAATTCTTCTTCAAGGCTGTATCACCCAACGCTGTTAAAGAAAAGGAGATCTTGCAGGTGTTTCAAAAACTTTGCTTGTCAGTCGCTGTCTTTTCAGCCAGATCATACATTGGGAATTGCCTCTGCTTAATGCCCACCAGAGAGAGCCAGATCCTGGCTTCCCCATCCCATTCCTCCCATGGGCAGAGTCTCTCACCACATCCCATCTCATGCCATGTGGTATCTCTCCCCTCACCGAGTTCGCCAGTGCATTTAGGGTGATGTCCTGTGATGAAGGAGTCCAGACCGCATTGGGGTCTGGATGGAAAGCAGCTGAATTTCAGCTCCTGCGACTAATGGAGTATTGTAACAGTATTTCAAAATAGAGAATACTTATGGTCAAAATGTGTTTTTGTTTAATGGCATGAACACTTTCCATGGTGGCAACCTATTTTTTGTTAAGAAACTTGTTTACTCTCTGAACCCTAATATTCGCAGTAATTTTTTGGAGGTGTGTTAAGGGTCAAGGAACCATATACCTCGATGTACCTTA
>NW_010428293.1:11708-14063 GCF_000710305.1 Buceros rhinoceros silvestris | reverse complement strand
GGGGTTTTTTGTTTTGTTGGTTTTTTTTTTTAAGCCAGGTTAGATTAGCAGTACATAGGATATATTAAGTGTATTTTATATTGTGTTCTGTATGCTGAAGTTGGATTTGCATATTAATATCTTGGGGTCTTTTAATAGTAATTTTAATTTCTTGTGCTTTAAACTCTTACTCGTGGAGCCTAGTTGCTTTGGCGTTAAAATGTTGTGCTTGGGCAGTGGAGCAAGACAGTCATTAACTTAGAGGGGAAAAACAATTGAAATGCCACAGAAGGCAATATTGTTCTACTAAGCTTTTGCCTGTGGGACTATTGTTTGTGTTTTTTCTTCTAACAGCTTTTTTGTCACCTTTCTAAACAATAAGAATTGTTTCATTCAGTAGCTTTGTAGTACTGATGTCTTTATATTCTGTGCAATTTCTAAAGTTGAAAGAGTTTAATGCACTTCATCCTTACAAATGGAGTAACTGTCGTCTGGCTACAGTTTCACCCTTTCCTGTCTTTTCTCTTCCTGCCCTCTTCCGCATGTTCTGCATGGTATCTGTCCTGCTGGTGCTGCCTTCACCTGGGTCCTCTGCATGTGTTTCTAACCCCAGGGAGAAGGAATCACTTTGCCTACTACAACTATCACGCTTACGAAGGTAACGCTGTATTTAATACTGTTCTCTCATTAGTCACTAAAACCATTGCTGGCTGTAATATTTTGTTTCTTTTTGACAAATGAAAGGCTACCTTGCTTATCTTAACTATTTCATAGAAGTGGTCCCTTGGGAAAAAGAAAAGGTCTCTCTTGTCAGCTGCCATTTCATTATTCTGTCTATGGACGAACTTCAAACAGATCATGAATGTGCTGCCATCCAAAGTGTTCAACCTTCCAGCTAAGTTCATAGCAGTGTTGTGGTAGAAAGAAAAGTGTTCTTTGATCCATCTGCTTGCAGAATTCATAGTTAAAAAGCAAATTGGGTAAATGACATTGAACTTAATTGTGGTTTTCCATATTTGACCACATTGATGCAGCGGATGAAATCCGTGATGATTTCTGTGTGAAATAGTGTTTAGACCACTGGTAAAGTGACCTCACTTTCTGGTCTCTGGTGTTCCACAGCATTCTTTGGTATTTATTCTGCCTGGTTTCTGGTGTTTCCTGACATTAACATTGTATGGCAAAGAGATTTAGCCACACTAGACAGTAGAGACTTCTTGAGTTTTATTTGTAGCATTTGAAATTGATAGCCTAACCTACAAATCATTATGGATCTTTGATTCTCCTCAGAGCTTAGAGTAATGTGCAGATATGTCTTGGTTTGGCCAAACAGACGGGAATATAAAGCCACTTTCTTCTTCCTCATGAAATATCTACCAAAATACCTTTTCCTTTTCTTAGATTTTTAGTGTCTCTTTCCTCAGTTTGTTTTCTAGACTGCTATAAAAGTATGATATGTCTGTTGATGTTGCTCACCCTTTCTTGGCTGTGGCGTTACAATACTGGGGCTTAAAGAACTCCGTTCAAACTTACGCCTTGAGTGCTCAACTCTTTGATAAATTCAGATTTCCATTTCATTAACATCATTGTTCCACGGAGCAGAAAAGTTCTGTAGAGTGCACTGAACTTAGAAGCATAGGCAAGCTCTGCAGGAATACCTGACCATTGAGTAGAAAGCTTCAAATTTGGTTGCACCTCACTGGAAAAAAATAAAACTACAATTTCTTAAATCTTTATCTCAGAATGTGAAAAAGAGGTCTTCGTACTCTAGAGTGCAGTCTGCCTCTGTGGAACAGAGCACTTCAGGATACCTGTATTTATTATAGAAATAACTCCTCTAGAATTGTCCATCTGGCAAAACATTGGCTGCTATTCTTGCAAAGGACCTGGCAGACTTCAGTTCTATTCCCTGTGCAGTTGGACAAATTCAGTAAGTTGTCTACTGGAAGTATGTCCTGTTTTTTGCTTCTCCACAGCTGCTAACATTGCAGGTTGTATGGCTGTTTTGTAGACTGAAGATCAGATTCTGCACAGTACAGTAGAGGATACACTGCAGTAGCTTGTGGCTGTAAATGTGGCAGACAGCAATTGTCTCCCAAGTCATGAATCAATAAACTGAGTCTGATAGTAAAAGGAATAGATTGGATAGACTGAAGTGAGCTGTGGCAGCACTTTTGAATAGCTGATAATGTCTCTGTTACCTGTGAATACGGCTGCTGATGAATTCAGGGATGTTACTCGCTTCAGTTGCTTGACCATAATACTTAAAGTCTGAGAAAAATAACAAAAAGCCATACTTTAGGATGGGAGCCTCTAAGATTTATCCTACAAGCCTGAAATAAAAATTATAAATCATGGAGGGGGGGGGGGGGGGGG
>NW_010428293.1:0-11603 GCF_000710305.1 Buceros rhinoceros silvestris | reverse complement strand
GGGGGGGGGAGGCAAAATCTTAGGGTTTTTCTCCCTGTCTCTTCACAAAAGAAGCTACTTGAGCTGTAGAATTGACAGCAGTGGGAGATGCTGAGAACACGCAAGTGTAACAACTTGAAGAGAAGAATTACAGTAGGTTGGAGAAGCCTTGCCCGGGGCGGTTCTCCTGAAAACAGAACTGCAGTATGGTATGCGGTAACAAGTTTACAGGTTAGTTTGAATGTCTTCACATTCCTCACTGAATCTCCTGTTACCAAAGGTGTTTACTATTGCTACTTTCTGCTGCATATCTTCTCTGAAATTTAATACCTCCTGAATTAGACATATTTCAAATATGCCCAACCAATCCTTTGAACTTCTTCCTGTCTAAACTCTTAGTACTCAGGAACTTGTGCAGGAAATCTGCTTTTCAGATGTGGATTTAGCTAATTTTTAAGTCAATAGCTGCAGTCCTTTGTGTGGATGTTTTTGTAAAGCTTTGGGCTTACTTGTTTTCTATGATCTGATCTTCATCAATTGGTTTATTCTGGTTTTAAGTCAATACTGTTGGCCAACATTGTTTCAAGCACTAGATTAAGAAAACAGATGGAAATTACCATCTCCAAAGTGGTGCAGGATTTACCTTTTAATGGTGAAGTAATGCATTCCAAATATATAACCATGAAGGGAGGCTTGTCTTGTCTTTTTCTGTTGATCAAAAATGTACGTATTTATCATGAATTACTGAGTTGATGTGCTTACAGTGACTGTTCACTTCTGTTCACTACACCGTTTTTTTTTTTTTTGCAATTTGAAGAGTGAATGTTGACTTTTAACTGTGTAAGCCTGATCACGAAAGCTATTTGTGTTGCATCTTTCACATGGAAAAGGATAGAAAGCCACAGTTTGCACAGGTTTTACATAAACAATTTCACTAGTGACTGTAGGTGAATAGTAATATACTGTGCCTCGTTTTTACTCTGCACTGTGTGTTTTTGTAGCAGTTTTTACTGTACATTTACATGCTTTCGTGTGTTTGAAAAACGTGTTTTTTCTAAATCACTGTTTCTTACCTGGTCTTTGGTGGTAAGGTCCGCTTTCTGATTGAGGGTTACCTCTTGAAAAACAAGTTTCCAGTCTCCGATAGGCACTTCTGTCATGAAGGAAAACAACTTGTGTAATTTACTTCAAATGCAAACTGTACCAAGTTTATTTGAACCCTCATGTGATGTCACTGGGAAAAGCCTTATCAGGCAGATAAAGTTTAATGTATGCAGTAGTGGTAACTTGGTCTCTTGAATCATAGTTCTTGCTTTTTCAGCCTGTGTCTTGGATGCACATTTGGGATACAGTTCCAATTCAATTTTCTAAGCTTAAAAAAACCCCAAGATATGAGGCATTTTCTGCACCTGTTTAGCTCTGCTAATGTTACTCAGTCATGGGTGCGATAAATAGATTACAGGCCATCTTTCTTCCATGCCATGTGTTTACTTATGCACACATATGAAATGAACAAGCTTGTATAGAATGTATACGTTTTTCTTAATGCTGTTTGCTGCTGTTTCTATATTAATGCCCACCTTTCTGAGAACTTTGACCTTTCACATTTCTGAATTAAAAGTATTGTGTCAGATAAAAACTCCAGATATATTACTCCCTTCTCACCCCTTTCCCCTCCCCAACTCTAGACCTTAAGTCACATGACTTGGGTATATGTATGTTGAGGGTGTATGTATGTTGAGGTTGAATGTATCGCCGTTCTGAACCACCAGAAGTCTATGAAGTCCTAGAGGCTAAGAACAGCCTTCCTGGAATGTCATGGTTTGGGGAGCAGGAGCTCTGCCATAGGTATGACAGAACCTGTATCCCTCTGCAGTGAGTTCAGGAATGTGTTCCAAACAACCTTTAGGCGAACTTCCAGCTCTTGAAAAACCAGAAATACAAGGCTTTACACTGTAGTGTAATGCAGCCTTCCTTCCCTCCTGCATCCCTCTTCTAGAACAAAAGGGCCTTTCATCCTTTTTAGAGTTTGTAGTATTTCTCTTCAAAATTAAGATACCTTTTACTGTAGAAATTGCCTTTTCCTGATGGGTGATTATACGTGCTCAAAATAAGTTTCACTAACTCCCTGAATTTTTCTCATTTTCCTGGGGAGAAAAAAAGTATTTGTATCTAGTGCTGTGGTTTTAAAGTAAGTTTTTTCTTGGTAACAGAACAGTCTTAATTTGCGTATGTAGAAGCGTTGTGTACTAAAATACATTTCTTATGAGAAAGCACATTTTACATGACATCGATCTGCCTGTATTGAGGATGCACACTGGCATGAGGTAACTTTATTAGCAGGAACTTGGTATTGATTGATTATTCACAAGTGCTCAACTCAGGAATGAGACCCAGAAGTTATCTTAAATAATTTAACACTTGAAAAAGATAATATTTTTATTGTGTATTTTACAGAATATTTCAGAAATATGTAGGAATATTTTAAAGCTTTTTTCTTTTTAAGATGTCAAAAATGGAAAAGTGCAAGGCAGGGTGGAAATGTATTTAGTATAGAGATGAACTCATTAGACTGTAAAGCCTGTTCTCTGTATGTGAAGGGCTTAGGACAAAGTGCCAGAAGAAATTAAGAACAAAAGCCTGAGATAACTAGCTCTGATTTTTATGCCACTGACTCTTGGAATTCCAGTATTTTTGTGTGTTGAATAGAGGTCTTTGCCTCCAAAGTGAATCTTACATTTTTTGGGTGTCAATTTTACCAAACTGGCATGTGGGTAAGAGGAGGAAATGTTTGGCTTTTTTGATTCATAAAAAAATAAATGAAGGAGCTAGTCTGGGTCTTGATGGAGAGAAAGAACTGGGGGTGAGCAGCCAGATGTATTCAGTAGTGCATTACATGTTTGCGTCTGGTGACATTGAAGATACAGACATGTAATTTCTGATTAGCGTTGTTAAGTGTTAAAAACTGCACGTGATTTAACTTGCTTCAGATACTGTTTTAGCATTACTTTTTTAGAGTACAGTGATATTAGATGTATGTCTCTCAAGACTCAAATATTGGGACTTAATAAAAGACTTATCTCTGTAACTGAAAAATGTTTAGAGGACTAAGTCCTCTTATGTTTAATAATACTTTTGTGATGGATGACATATTTAGAACCTCTGTCGTAATAGTATGTTCAGTAACTGAATATTACTATAGTATGAGCACTTAACTTTGGTATTTGCATTACTAGTCTGTGGACTGTCTCTGCCTGATGTCTTTTATGTCTTTTAAGTAACATCACAGCACCCCCAGGAGAAACTTACTACTAGGAGCACCCATTATTCTTTTCTCCATGTCAAAACCATGTAAAACTCTATTGGTATCACTCTCCACTGATAGACAGCTTCTTCCCCCCCACCACTCGCTTTGTGTTTTCTGTCCTAATTCCTTTAAATACTCTTTTTCGAAGGATTGATATGGAGCTTCATAGACTAAGCGAAATGTTATGGTTAAATGGCTTGCATTCTGATTTTAATAAACAGATAGGGTAGTAATGCTGGGCATTTACAATTAGGATTATTATTATTATTTATTATTATTACTAGGACATACTGACTTCCATTTAAAATTTGAAGATGACTAGTATCCTACTAGTATCACTGTATGTGCCATTGGCTTTAGTAATATTCTCTGATGCTTTTTGGGGGCGACTTGAAATCATTGTTCATGTCCATAGGTAAGACATTCTTTGTCTTGCTGCCTTCCTTGTTTGCATCTTCCATCTGGAGAAGAAATTGGAGAGGTGTCAGGACTGACAATGTTAGTTTAGTATTTCATAGTATTTAAGGTTGTAGTATTTTCTAAGAAGCGACGAGGATTTATACGTATGTCAAAACCCATCTGTGTTTAGCCTGTGAAGGCAGCAGCTAAATCCTGTATTGCATCTTGTGTGTCTTGCAAAATATTATTCTGTTTGGGCAATATGTCCCTCTTGAGGGGAGGAGGAAGACAAACTTTGACCTCATTTTCTGCAAAATGAAAATATAGGTCAATGGGGCCATAAAGGTAAGGCTAGAAGTGCCACAGTCCTATATATCAAGATTAAAGCTGTCATAAATATTTTGTAAGATTATATTTTAATATCACCCTATTTTATTGTCTGATCAATAGGAAGCAGTTTGGTGTGTTGGCCTCCTGACAGTAGATATTGCTGATAATCTGTACTTCTAGTAAGATAAATACTATTATTATGGAGATCTGCAGATATCTTTATTTTCTGAATCTTTTTAACACATACAAAATATTAAAGATGAACAAAAATTATATTGCTTAAACTACTAAGAAAATAGAGAAGGTTTTTCAAAGTATGTTCAGATTAGTAGTTTGTGATTACTTTGTTCTTTGCACTTGTGGAAAACAGCCACTCTGAGTGGTCTCAGTCTACTTTCAGGATTTTTTACACTGTGATGAACAGCGAAGTTCCCAACATCTTGAAAGAATGTCACTCTTTTTTTGTGAACGTGACTACTCTGGACTAAATTGTAGTGATGTAGAAATATTGTGTATTTGAACATTATTATCTTGCAAATTAATGTTTGTCTCTTGCTGTACAGATGGTTCTGACTCCAGAGATAAGCCAAAGCTCTATCGTCTACAATTAAGTGTCACTGAAGTTGGAACTGAAAAATTTGATGACAATTCCATTCAGGTATGGGGAAAAAAACACACTCAGATGACAGAACTGATCCAACGTTTGTACAGTTGTGTGTAGTTATGGAAACTGGTAAAATATTCTGTGAATACCCTTCAAAGTTAGAAGGGTAAAATACTGCTGCATATTCATGTCAGTGGTCGTAACTGACTTTCCTCTTCGAGCACGAGAGATGAAGTAAGAGTTTCGTTGTTTAAAATGGGGTATGCTTATTCATCACTGGATCACATGGTAGGTATCCATGTTATCACAACTGCTTAATGGCTTTCAAGCCCTAGTCTCAACCCCTTTGAGTGCGGTAGGATTTCGTAAATGTGTAAAACAAGCATAGTTATATGAAGTTCATGCCAGTGTCTCTTATAGCACCCTGGGTCCACATGAGTGCGGTTAATTGACTTGTAAATACTTGCTTTATGAGATTTCGTGTTAAAAAGAGCAAGTGGAAGAGAACAGTTCTGAATAGCATATGACCAAAAAAGAGAAAACCTTTTCATTAATGGGTTTACACTGCATACGTCAGTTAAATATGTGGGTTTTTTTATCTCTGTGACAAGGAAAATTGAAGTGAAACTCAGCTGATTTTCAATACCACTTATCTGCCTTAAATTCATAAGCAAGCAAAGTTAAGCTAGTAGTCTGTAAACACAATAAGATGCAGCTCAATGATTTTGTTTTAATTTCTGCTGCATAATTCATTTTATCCCATGTTAATTAAATTTATTTCCAGTTATTTGGTCCAGGAATTCAGCCTCATCATTGTGACCTCACTAATATGGATGGAGTTGTTACTGTAACCCCGAGAAGCATTGATGCTGAAACCTATGTGGAAGGTCAGCGTATTTCAGAAACGACTATGCTGCAAAGTGGAATGAAGGTTCAGTTTGGGTCATCTCATGTATTTAAGTTTGTGGATCCCACTCAGGACCATATTATTCCTAAACGACCTATCGATGCAAGTCTTATGGTCAAAGGTCCAAGACACAAAACTGGGTGAGTAAAATTTATTTTCCTCCCACTGAGGTGAAAGAGGGAGTCTTGGAAAAAATAGAGAATGAGAGTATTATAAATATCCTGTGACTGGAGTATGACTTTAAGTTCTGAGTAGCTGCTTTTAAGTATTAAATATTTAATAACTATTTTAATACTTTAGCTCCACCTTGTGATTTTTTTTAGGATTAGCAAGTGTCTTTTTCATTATGAAGTATTCAGACAAGTTTTTCTGATACTCACTTCTGTGTTAAAAAGGGTGGAACTCCTTATTTTAATGTATTTCAAAGTTCATCCAACCTCCAGGGAAGGTAAATAATTCCCTGAATGTTTTCAGAGAGCCTGCTTCCCCCCCCCCCGTAGATAGTAACTTCTAAAATTCCACTAGAAGGATTTGGAAATTAAGTAGTCAACAAAATGAGACTCTCAAGATAGGGAACTAAATGTTCTCAGTATAGCAACCCCTTTTTACAGTGTGATTTACTGTCCTGTATTGCAAGGACTAACAGTCCAGGAGTCCATCCTGTTTCTCTGTATAGTCATATTTTTGATAGGCGCGTAATGAAAATACTGATTATAGATTTAGTGACATGTAGGGGCTCAGGTATTCTGTTCAGAGGCTGTAGAAATATTCAGGAGAAACAATCTTAAGATCAGACCGTATGGCATGGAAAAAACTCAATATTGTATGTTGCATCCTCTCTGAGTCCAAATGAACCTACTGTTATGGTTTAGAAAAGAAAGAAGCTGGCTTGGAGAGGTATGAGAGAAAGATACTAGGAAGAGGCTTTTCTGGCTAATCTGTTGGGTTAATTTTTTTTTTTTTTTTTTTTTGGTGTCCACTTTATTTTAATGTGGAAGTACACGATATGCTTGTTGTAGGACCTGTCTGCAGGAAGACCCCCAGCCATCTAGCTTATAGCATAATACTTCTGCTTAAATCTTGAGTTTATTCTACATATAGCCTGCATCGATAAACAAAGGCTCTTGCAGGTTTACATAGTCCACTGTACTACTGCAGAGCTTTACTTGGACAGCAAGTCTCTGGCAAAGGGTTGAACAATCAAATATTTCCTTTAATCTTTAGAATAAGCAGGTACTGAAATGCATTACTGTGATTTATGAATTATTTACATTATCAAAATTGTTGTACGTTTAGTACTGAAGAGCTGAGCAGAAAATTGTAGCACGTGTGCTGCAGTAAATGCAGTACCTTGAACATATTTTAATGTATTCTTGTATTTATGTTTACATGTATTTGTATGTCCTCACTTGACTGGGATAAAATGTAACTAAGAATCTGTTTTTCCAAAGGAAGTTATCTGTATAAATATTTGTAGTGTTTTTTTTATAAAGAATTGATACAGTGTTTTAAAAAGTGAATATTAACTGGACTCATGGTATACCTCTTGAATTTTAACTTACTAATTTTAGCTGCTCTGTTCCTTGTTTGTTAAATGTTTAACAATATAATTTTTAAAAAGTACTTGAAATGTTGTCTTGCTTTAGAGCTGTTCAGGAAACCACATTTGATCTGGAGGGCGATGTGCACAGTGGAACAGCATTACCAGCAAGCAAGGTATTGCATTATGGCTAAATTAGTACTAAATAATAGAAAATCATGTGTAAGCTAGGTCAAAATTATAACAAAATTGTAACAGTATTTGGTAAAGCATGGCCAATTCATCATAGCTGTTGTGAGAGGACTTGGGTATCATGTGCTGCTTCCCACCCACACCCCTCCACGCCCCCACCCTCCCTCCCCAACCTGTTTTGTTTAGGTTGTGAGCATTTGACATACATTCCATGCCTAGAATAGTAACTTTCTTTAGAAAGGGAAAGTCCTCAAGCCTGAAATAGTTTCTCCCCAAACTGGCCTACTGAAGGCAGATTACATGCAGGTAGAGATCCATATTAGAAATGATACATCATTATCTCATGTATGCAGCATATGACTATTGTCATCTGTGATAGGATAAATAAATGTTTTATGGAACACATGAAAAAGTGTTCAATTTTGGTTTAACTAGGCTTCTGAAATTTAATGGATGTGACTTTTGGCTTCAGTAGAGCTCCTGTACACACTGACTAACGAAACTGTCTCTGCAGTCATAAACATTTTATGAGGTGATAATCCTTCTTGCTTGCTTTCTGCACTGTCTTTCTGTTAATAAATTGTCAGAATCGCATTTTCCAAGGGCAAACAAACAGAGGAAAATGGTATCAGTGGTTAATGCCTGCCCTGGTGCTATGATCATATGCCTCAGGTGAAATGAGGGAATGAATTATTTCAGCAGTACGAAATGTAGTAGTGCTCCCAGAAATGCATTACCTTTTAAGTTTTATTACTACTATTACCAAATTGAAATACTTGTGAAGAACCGTAATGATATTGGTGTGGCATGTACGTATTAATAATACTCTGATAGCTTTTGAATATATTCGTTAGTCTTAATTTTTCTTTTTCTTGCCACAGACATCTGATACCGTTTTTCTACTTTTTTTGTAGCTTTGTTTGTGACAATGCTTTCTTTTATCTTGGATGCACTCTTTACCTCTGTTAGGAATTTATTTAGTGATATTTTGGAAGGAAAAAAGAAAGAATAAAACTTGTAAACTATTAAAATGCTTCAGAATTACTTAGAATTGAGTCTGACGTTACTAGCTAGCATACCTCATTATTTTCAGACTCATTAGAAAAATGCTTTTAATGGACCTTTTCATTTTCCCTAGCTTTGGAAAAATTACATTTCTGTACGTGTATTTGTATAGAATGTGTTGTGTAGTTACATTGAGTGTTATTACTCCTCTAAATGCAGCATTTCTATCACATCCTCTTTCTCAGATACATTCACTGTGTTGAGATTAACATGTTGGCAATTTTCTTTTTTTGGCAAACTTTTTTTCTTAGTTGTACTGTTTGAGAATGTGCATGACACCTTGTTAGATCACCAGTGAATCACTTGTTTTAGTTGCTCCTAATGAGTTTGCTTTTTCTGTTTCGAAATGGGCTAACAATAACCTCAGCGAAAGTTCTCTGAGACCTGGTAATGAAAAGTGATTCATGGATTGGCATGTCACTACTGAAAAAAATACTTTGATCGAACTCTTATTTTGAGATGCACTTTTTGGTAGTTGTTTTTTGTTTGTGGTTTTTTTTATCAAAGTGAATTATTTAGTCCTAGAAATTTACTGGGAGGAACATACATAGGTTGTATGTACATACTTTGTTGTTTAAAGAAGCATGGTTTCCCCTCTTCCTGATGATAAAGTTGATGTAACTGGAAATCATAAATTAAAAACCTCTATTAAGGAGCTTGTGACACTGAAATAAAACAAATGAAATAGTACATTAAAAAAATCGCGTAGTTTGAATTGCCACTTCTCGTCTTGGAAAATTATGAACTGTCTAGCAGATCAGACTTTCCCTAAACAGCATAAATTATGGCATGGGTCAATAATGTGAGCACTTGGAAGCTAATGCAGAAGTAAGAGGAGGGAGCATAGCCAGTTTTAAATCTGTTAATATGTTTACCTTTGTCTCTTAGCTAAGGTTTTCATTAACAATTCATTCTTACTTTGTATTGATAACTATGCAACTTTTAAATAAAGATGTTTGAAATTCTGCATTAACAAATAATGGCTCCTTGCTGGCCATTGTCTTTTGAATTGCAAGTGTGCTCTTCCATGCTTTGTTGTGGTGAAAACACCTGCTGAGCTGCTGGATTCTGTACTGTACTCTTCTATTTTCTCATCTCTTTTCAAGCCTCAAATTGACACTATTAAAAGTGCCAAGCACAATTTTAATAGCGCCAAGCACAAATGTTGTCTAATCCAATGTTTGCATGCTAAGCACCTGTCCTGCTGTTTTGAATTAGAGCACCAGCAGGCTTGATGGTGACAGGACATCATCAGCATCCAGCACGGCTGAACGAGGAATGGTGAAGCCGATGATTAGAATAGAACAGCAAGATTACCGCAGACAGGAAAGCAGGTAGGAAATGTATAATCCATTACTTCTAATGGAAAAAAAAAAAGGTACATTTTTCTGATAGATCATTCAATGTGTTAAAAATATTTTAAACCACCTGATTTTCCCCATGGAAAATGAGATTTCCTTTGAGATTTCACTCTAAATAAAACACAGGATTAACAACTAAACCAAAAAACTTCAGAATATTAAATGTTTCTTTGCTGTAATGTTCTGTTATTTGTTGTTCTCTTTTTGTAAAGCCAGACTGCTAGTCATGTCACCATTGTTGATTTGTAGTTAGGCATGTCGCATGAAGTGTCTTCAATAATAAAAGTGCAATTATTGGTCAGTGGCAAGATTATGTGATTTACTCTGGAGAGGGAAATAACCAGGTCATTCCTGTTTCTGCAGTGATATTGTTGGCAAGTCTTATGATCGAGAATTTTAGCTATCTCTGAATGCTTCTCTTGTATGTATTTATGTTTATGTGACTTTACAAGACCTCCTTCTTGATTTTTGCTTTACGATATAGTTGCTGTTATTAAGCAGATAAATGCTATCCCACTTTGCTTATAGGCCAGTTTTTCAGGTAGGGAATAATTGTCAGGCCCTGCATGTTCAGTTTGTTTCCAAAGTCATAGCGGAAAACACTGACTCCAAATGATATGCCATTTTCTTTTTATTCAGTCTCCTTGTATTCATAATACCTTCTTCAATTTCGACTCAAGCCTATCCAAAAGCACACAACTCCTTGTTAGTCAATGTCTTTATTTGGCATTACTTCAGAAATTGTTTCTAATTTCCATCATAAATGGAGAAGGCCTGATGGGATGCATCCAGAGATGCTGGGGGTTGGCTGATATTACTGCAAAGCCACTGTCTCATCTTTGAAAGTTCATGGAGATCAGATGTATGGAATGAGTTGAAAAGGGCAAATACTACACCCATCTACAGAAAAGACAAAGTGAAAGATCCAGGAAATACAGACCAGTCAGCATTAATTCAAGCCCTGGGAAAACTGTAGAACAAGTCCTTGTAGAAGTTATTTCAAGGCACACAAAGGACAAAAAGTGGTTAAGAAAAGCATGGGTTTACTAAGAAATCATACTTGACCAACCTGATTGACTTCTGTGATGAAACAACTTACATAATTAATGAGGGGAGAGTTCTGACATCATGTTATCTACCTGATTCTAGCAAGACATTGTCACAATCTCTCAGAACATCCTTGCTGGTAAGATATGGTCTGGATCAGCGGACTGCAAGATGGATGGAAAACTGACGAAACTGCTAGGCTGAAAGGGTGATGGTGAATGACTTAAAGTTGTACTTGGCAACTTGAGTTGAGATCCTCAATGTCACTATTGTGACGTTACTATACATACTCACTAACTGTATAAACAATCTGGGTGACAGAATTGAATGCATTGTCACCAATGCTGTGGGTAATACCAAACGCGGAGGACAGCAAATAAGCCACAAAGAAGAGCCACTGTTCAGAAAGACCTATGCAACAAGAACTGCATGGAGTTTAACAAATGTGAAGATCTGGACGTGAGACAGAAAGCATCAAGGGCAATGGAGGCTGAAATCTGACTGTTTGGATTGTAGGTCTGCTGAAAGGAACCTGTACAGCAAGCTAAACTTGAGTCAGCAGTGTATCCTTGCAACAACGAAGGCAACCTATGTCCTGGACTGCATCAGCAAGAACACAGCAGATCAAGGCATGCGATTATCCCACTTTATTTTGCTCTCCTTGGGCCACACTTGGAATGTCCAGTTTTGGTGCCCCCAGTTCAAGAGAGGTTGAACAACTGGCAACAGTCCTGTGAAGGAACATCTCCACCATGGTGATTAGAGGATTAAAGAACACGATGTACGAAGAAAGGTTGAAAGGATTGATTTTTTTCAGTCTAGAGAGAAGGTGGCTCAGGGTTGATCTAATCACAGTCTTCCAGTACCGAAAA
>NW_010428292.1:0-8015 GCF_000710305.1 Buceros rhinoceros silvestris | reverse complement strand
CCTCTCACTCAAAACTGGTAGACATCATGATTCTGCTCCAGAGTGAACAGCATTAGCAGAAGAAATTGAGAGGTTTTTTACTTCCCTCATTTTTTTGTAATGAAGATAAACCGCTTATTTCTTCTGAATTGCATCTCAGGAAATGGTTTAGCCATTTTTACTATGACCAACAACAACAAAAAAAGCGCAGCTGGAATCAGACTGTTTGGCTGCAATCACTCGAGTTTGGCAAAGTTTAAAAAGGAGATTTTAAGAAGAATTTCAGCAGGGGAAGTATGAATTTTACACCGTCACCTGAACTATGCAACAGGGCCAGCAGACACGGAAAATCAGTTCCTTTTGCCTGCACGGCTCCCTTTGCTCTCATGCATCCTTTAATTTTTAGCATATTTATTTTTCATTTCATGTTGGTATTCGTAAACAATTCAGTCTGCTAGAGCCTCTATTTGTTGGAAATTGCTCTGCTATCTTTTCTTTCCCATTTGTATAGCTAGATGAATCAGATACTATCAACTGATTAATCAATGTGTTCACTTTCTCTCCTCCATAACTGTGAACATGACACTGAATATTTATGAGAGTGTGTAATTAGACACTTGACTTTGTAAATCATCTGGTGATGCCATCAGTGAGGTTTTAATTTGAAGTTAGGCTTCAAGTCCTACCTGTCTTCATGAAAGAAATAGAGTTTGCACAGCAAGGAATTGGAAGAAAATATAAATCCGTTATCACACAATTTACAATATTATGTTTATGGTGATGTTTACTACATACTTCACCAAAGGTCTTACAAAAAGGGGCTGATGAGCTCAGGAAGGTGAAAAATCAGGACAAGTATCAAGATTTGATCTGAGATCTCTAAATGAAAATGCTTTGATTTTATAGTTGGAGTCCTGAAATTAATGCTTAAAAAAAATTCCTTTTTTTTCTTCAAAGATAGGATTATATTTTAATCAGACTATTGTTTCATAAAATTCCCTGATGATATTCAACTGGTTTTGTAAACCACAATTGTCTACTACACCCCATGAGGACATAGTCCTCTGTGAAATCTTATATATGTGTTACAGCATATGTAGAATTAAACACGACCTCTAGGATACATTTCTTTTCACAAAAAACCCCACACTTACCTCCTGAATAAGCATCCTTGTTCCCAAACCAGCTGTAGTGGTATTAAATGCAACAAGATTGAAGAGAGGAGGTGGCACGGACAGGGACTGTCTGTTGAGCTGCTGGTAGGAAGCGAGGAGGAAGAGGAGGCAATGCCGTGCTGCACCGCGGAGGTTTAGAGTAGCAACACCGCTTGCCATCTTCCTGATCAAGCATTGAAACTTCTTTCATTTAAATGTTTTCTGAGCCTTGGACATCACCACCTGCCCACCTCACCCACCCTGTTGCCTCACCAGCTCAAATCCTTGTTCCCCTCCACTAGCTCTCTCTCCCTCTGCAAGCCTCAGATTCTCCCTGTTCACTACACATTTTTCTCCAGCACTGTTACTCAAAACCCTCATTGGACCAAATAAATCTCTCCCACTGAGTTCTCCCCTTGTACTTGTGATCTCCTCCCAGAACATCCCTCTTATCCAGTTACAACTTCAGCAGGGCTCTGCAGGTCAGTGCTTTCAGAGCCACTCATCCATGTTACCCCCTTACGCAGCTTGGTTTTCAGTACTCTGGTTTAGGCTCTCACTTCTCTCGCTCTCATCCAATCCTGTTTCACTGCATTTTATTCATCTCACCCAATGCCAAACGTGTGGTGCACAGATGCTCTTACCTGAGCTGCTCGCCTGTAGTCCATGGGGGGTGATGGGCAGGGGCAGGTTGTGGTACTCTGCAATCTATCTGGACACCTGCTTTCAGGTGGAGGATGTTGCTGTCCCAGAGCTGTGCCTGACAGACAGAACCTGCTTCCCTGCGCCTGCCTGAGCCCCAGGGCCAGCTACTGGTCCATCACCTATCATCTCTTGCCCACTGACGAGATCCTGACTGAAGTCCTTAGCTAGGTACCTGTGTCCCTCCCTATGGTCCCATGCTAAATGCTCCCATGGCACCTCCAGAGTGTATCTTGTTCCCCCAAAACCAAACAAAAGAGAACATAGGGAAAGTGCCCCAGAAAAAAGGTCTCTGTGTTCCCTTTGCCAGGAGAGTAAGCTCCTTCGGAAGACAGCACTGTGCGGCTGGTTGTGACAGAAGCCGGCAGGCAGTGTCCATGGATCTGACAGAGGGATCCAGCCTACGCTTTAGTAAATAATTCTAAGCATTTATCCAAACAGGAAATACTATCAGCTGTGTCAAGAGTCTGCAAGAAATGTTTCTTTTGGTATGGATAGCTGCTGTATCTACTTCTCTCTAAAGAGCCACTCCATCTGTGAGAAGACTATGACAAGCCACCCTGGCCATCAGTCCCGCCATGCCTATACACAGGAAACTTCATTTGCTGCTGGAAACTTCGTTTCTGTATTTTATTCTGATACACTCCTGCTCTCTCCTCTTTTTTTATTTCTTTTCTCTCTCCTTCTCTTTTTTCCTTTCACTTTTATATGAATTCGAGTAGCTTTGGCCTAAATCTTAAAATGCTTGATGAACATTGAACTGTGGAAATCACATCGATATTACATGAGTTTCTAATTAAAACTTCATATGCATTTTACCTTTGCTTTTTATTAACAGTGATGAGAAAAACCACACAGCTGTGATCAGAGAGGTGTAGCTCCTGTAGAGGTTCCTGATGACATAACATTTGTTTAATTGAGTTGTTTCATTTTATGTTCAAAAGCAGTTTCAGGGCCATCTGTCATTGTTATTAATTTGGGATTGCTTGATCTACAACTCATTATTTGATGAAATTAAGAAAAAAGCTTTCCTAGCCCTTAGCTTTGAAACTTTAAGTGCATAGAAGCACTACTATTAATAATAACAAAAATAAAAACCATTGGTAAAAATGCAGCAAGCTTCCAGGTGTCTTCAAACTTCTTCCCGTATCCTCAAGTTTTCTTTCATGTTTATAAATTGCAAAAATAATCAGAAGAACAAAGCCAATACATTTCCTCTTGAGAAACTTCAAAATTCTTGTACCAGTTTTGTCTTTCAGATAAAACCTTATGTCCATGTGCGTAGATAAAACATTATGTATTAGGTATGTGTATGAAAATACTCTACACACTTTCTTTTGGTTACCACCAAGTTCTCTGCACCCACAGCTCTTAGAAGCTCTCTGCATCGATAAATTAATCTAATGGGTTCCTACATGTCGCAGGTAAAGATGTAGCATGAAATGGGTAAGAAAGATCCACATTAATGTAATGCAGAGAACTGAACCCAGAATATAAGAATTTCGTGCCACGGCAGTGTAAGATGTCTCCTAGCTGCTCCAGCTGGCATGGTGTCAGACATCTAGAGGAGCTGAAAGGAGAGGAAATGCTGCATGAGCATCACCTGCCAGAGTGAAGATGAATCCTGAGTTTGACATTTCTGTGTCAATTTTAATTTGTGCAGAACAGAAGAGTGAGCCCCGTGTTTGCGCTGCTGGATTCTTAAGTCTTAAGCCTAAAATTTTTGCTTCTCTGAAAGCGCCCTGCTGTGGGCTTAGACCTTGCTGAGCAAGAAAAGCCCTTTGGGGTTCAGAGGCCCAGGTTTGTGCAGACAGCTGTGAGGCTTAACAAGTTAAATGATTTCAGTTTTGGGGAAGAACAGAGGGAAAATCACACAGAGCAAACAATCCTTTCCCAGCCAAATCTGCAGAAGCTTGAATCGTACTCCTGTCCTTCGTGTGGCACGGAGGGCAAAGCCCTGAGGAATGTTAAGTGATGAAGATCAGTCTGTACTTCATTGTCTGAAGTCAATGATGTTCCGTTTTCTTCTTCCAGAAACTGTTCAATAAAAATGACTGAAATCATCCCAAATGAAAATGTTATTGCCAAAAAGAAAAAAAAGCAAACCAAAACCAAACTGAGACAAGAAGGAGCAGAGGAGAACTTGGGGAAAATTCATTTTCAGTTTTTCAAGGAATGCCTAAAAACTTCTATTGAGAAAGAGAAAAAAAGTTTAATTTCAACCCAAACTCAACATCACATTAAAGAAGGGTCTGTTTTTTTCAGAAGAGATTGTCAGCAGCTGGTGTAATGGGGAGGTTTTATTGAGCTTCCTGTTTAAGTGCTTTTTGAACCTTCCTGGACTATTTTCCTTTAACATACCCAGCAGCAGTGAACTTTGCTGATGATATCTTGTTTCCCAAAGCACTCTGTTACACTTGTCAGCTTTTTCTGAGAGGAAATGAGTTGCATATCCATCACATCCTTGCTCTTTGTCCTCATCTCTAAGACTCTAATTAATCTTTTCACCACCTATTTTTTTGCTTTCACTCATCTGCTCCCTCTCCATTTCCTTTTTCTCTTCTTAATCCTCCTCCATCCTACTCCTTCTCCATCTTTCCCATGTCTGTGATTTATACCATCTATCTTGTGGCTGCCAAAATCCAACAGAGTGACCCAGTAAATACCATTACTTTTTAAAAACCGTCGCTTCAAACATCCCCTCTTCTTCTATTCTCTTTATCACTGATGAAACAGCATCTTTTTCCCTGAATTAATTTCTGTAGTATAAATGACACTTTTAAGGCTCGTAGAGTTTTTATTACGGCTGCAATCAGTCACAGGGAACCTCAAAAAAGAATAAAATACATAATTATTAAAAATTAATTCAGTACAAACATTCTAATTAATATATGTATACACAATATATTAACAGAAACAGTTTTTAATCATATATCTTCCAAAATACGTGGGGTTTAGTGCATCCTAAGTCCTCAGGGGAAGAAAGCATCCTTTGTGATCTTTCTTTATATTATTGAAATCGAATATACTCACCATCAAATACATTCTTATTGTCTAATTTAATTTTTATTTAATGAAATTTCATAAAGGAGCAGACAACAACAGTCAGTCAAGAACAACTAATATCCTCAAGAGGGACTAAATTCAGAAAGCTCCTGAAAACTTTTCAACTGGAGGATAAATCAGAGGCAGATATGAATATATTTTACAGTGTTAGCCTGTACTGATAAAACCAAGAACAGAGCCTAAATCCCTTGAAATTTGTGTGGTTCCTAATGAGGAGCAGGGCCAAAATTTCATTTATAAAAGGACCCCTTCAAACCTTACACGTGAACGGAGTCCCAAAGCCGTAAATTTGATCACTCCTTGAGAAGTGCTCCGAACCACAGCAGCGAGCTGTGCTCTCGTACAGCCGCGCCGAAGGCTGATGAGATCTGACAAGTGCCATATTTATGGAAATGGAAAAGCTTTACTGCGCTGACACCGCTGTCACCCAAGACAGATCAAACAGAGAAGACAATTGGCCTCCAGCTTCTAAATTGAATATTTAATAACTATTAGAAGGAACTAGGCAAGCAGAACTTGCTCTGGTGACAGTTGCAAGAGTCCCACCCATTTATTATGAACTTAACTAGTCTGGACAAGAAGCCAAAAGGCTCCTAAATCTTTTTCCTTCCACAAGTGAAGTGGGTAATGTACCATTTCATTTCCAGAGGGGTGTGAACAGATCTGATAAATTCACTGCTGCATGTGACCTGCAATAATCGGGGAAAAGACATTGCAAAAAGTACTTGTGATGAGTTCAGTCATAATTCCGTTGTATGATATTTAGCAAAATGTTTTCAGTAGAGCCTTATGTTTGTCTCTCCATGTGAGAGCAGAGAAGAGGATAAGTCATCAATGCCGATGAGACCCACTGCTCGCATTACAGCCCCGAGCAGTTGGGTTCTTTAGATATTAGCTACCAGCGTCTCGGCCTTTTAGCAGCTTATTGCCCACTACCCAACTCCCTCGGTGTGCTGAGGAGCACACACACAGTGCTATAAAGCATGTCTCCTTCCAGAGTTCGCTACACAAGGTTGAAAAACAAAAGCATTCAGCAGTTCATCGTGCAGAAGGAACGCTCTGTAGACTGTGTTTGCACAGTGATCTCGGCTAGACGAGGTGATTCAGTGCTTTGCAACCACTAGATATTCTGGGCTCACAGGTCCTGGTGCTGGAAGCACCTGTAGCATTGTGCATCCTTCCTAAAGAATAATTTGCAGCGCTGGGCGGTGGGGTTTGAACTGTTTAAATCCTGCGGCAATAATTAACTGAGGGAGCTGATTTTTCTGCCTTCTCTTTTCTCCCTGTGTGATCTTTTACATCACCCCTCCAAGGAGAGACTGACTGCTCAGGGACAGTCCCAGGAACAAGCTGATCCACACAGTCAACCCACTCTCTTAGAATAAGCCCGGCTGGACATGCTCATGCTCCAGGACAGGAGTAAAACACCTGCTTGTTTGAGAAGCTATTAGCTGAGGAGCTGTGCTAACCTGTCTGTGTTGCTTTCATGAGCTGAGTTACACTCCGCTGTGCACCCACTTGGTCTGAGCAAGATGAGAAAGTGCACGGTGAAAAAGTCACTCAGTGCCTCTGCAGCAACAGGCTGAGAAACCTCCCTGACGGGTCAACATGAGCATCATTCCGGGCATGATGGGCTCAGCCCTCTTCTACTGCACCCTCGTATCTCCCCTGGGTGTTTCTGAGACAAATTCAAATGTGAGAGATGCTCTATCTGCTCTTGTATCTCAAAGATGATGGCAGTTTTGGAAAAGAGAGAGGGAGCTGGGTTTTCAAAAGGTGGTGGTTAATTTCTTCGCTCATCTGCTTGGTTTTAAAACTGGAATGGCTTTTAAATGTTCGTTAAAGGGAGAAGAGGGGAGGGAGCACTGGAGGACAGCGTCAGGGTGGTAAGGAATACTGGATTGAGGAAAACACTATAAATATGTGAATATTTGTTCTTCGGGAATAAAGGGAGATTGTGGCTCACTGAGATAGTCTGAATGTAAGAAAAGAATCACCCGCCACCGAATGGCTTAAAGCAGGGGTTTGGCTTGTGTGATTCATCATCCCAGAGGGACTCCCCTCCCTGGGGTATCCTGGTCTTCCTCACCTCACCCCTGCAGTTTGTGCAGCTCCGCACAGCCTCTGGAGCACAAAGCTGGAAAGCAGTCCTACAGAGAGCCAGGCGGCTGTCTTCTGCCTCAGCACCCTGCAGGAAGGACTTCAGAAAGCACAAGGGAGACCGTCTGTCGGCTGGTGTCAGGCCCCAGCCTGTGCTGTGTGGCTGACACAGGGCAGTGGGGGGTCTCTGACTGCGGGCTGCAAAACTCTTTTAGCCCCTTCCCTTGCCATGTTTTCCTCCACCCATGAGGGCAAAGAAGATTAAGGTTTGGAGGACACACAGAGAGACATTTTCAAGGGAACAGAGGAGTGCCAGATCCAGGGCGGGACAAAAGGAGCTTCAATAACCCTGAGAATCACAGAACACTTTGGGTTGGAAGGAACCTTTAAAGGTCACCAAGTCCAAACCCCCTGCAGTGAGCAGGGAGGTGAGATAATAGGATGTCACAGCTGCTGGCTCACAAATTGCTGAAATACTTACACTAAGTACAGGAAACACCCAAAAGAGAAGAGGGTATTCCCCGTGACTCCTCTACAAGGTAGTAAGAACATTCAAGCACTTCCTTGTAATGGCTTCAGGCTTTGAACCTCACTCCTTCACTTAAGTGCCTGGAGAGCTCAGCTGCCCCTGGGACTTCTGGGACGTTTGGGAGAGACTGGTTTCCACCTCATTTCAGACAACTAGAAGTTGCACGTACAAAGTCAATTTGCCCATATGTCCTGTCTTGCCACTGGAGAAACTGTAAGTGACTCACTGGCACAAGAGCCGAGGTGAATCCCACTGTATTTTCTGAACAGCTTTTTGTGGGTAGAAACACTTCAGCCACGGTTCCTTCCAGTTACGTGCAGTAAAAACTGTATGTGCCTAAGGACCTTTTGAAGAGCCATTGGATACTGCATCCACCCAAATATTGGTTGGATTACTCAGGAATTTTGTGCATCATACTTCTAAACTCACCGTTGATTTAAGTGTGCCTTTGTAAAGTCATAGAATCACAGAATCACAGAATCATC
>NW_010428291.1:0-6222 GCF_000710305.1 Buceros rhinoceros silvestris | reverse complement strand
ATTATATTAATTATATAATCTATATTATATTATGATATTTATCTACTTTGGAGTGTGATTATTCTCTCCGTAAACCTGCCTGCTTCCTCCATTGACTAAAAAGGGTGACTCCATTGACTAAAAGGGATTCAGCAAGCTGAACCTGACCCTGGAACAAGAATCCTGTGTACACACTGAATATACCTTTTAATTGGCTAGGTTTCCCTCTAACTCTGTACCCCGACCTGTAGATCAAACATTTTGCACACAGGTGTCTGGAAAGAAAAACTGAAGGTTATCCACTGTGATTTTTTTAATGTAAGCTACAGGTGTTCTGCAGGATATAACTAGTTTTAAAGTAACTTCTTATGATTAGATAGGACAGTTCCACTAGATACTGTCTAGAATAATCCTTTTTTTTATTCCCCAGGAATATTGCAGCATATTTTGATCTTCCTCCAGTATTTAAGGATGTGGCTAACAAGATGACACTTAGCTATCATTGCAGGAGAGAAGAAGAGTTAGCAGGCTGTTCTGCTATGACAGAACTGAAGAATTCAATAGTACTATGAAACTGAGCTTTAGGAGGGATTAACGTCAACATTAAGAGAGGTCAAAACAGGTTTCTGTTGCAGGAGTCTACAAATGAGCAAGATCTCTAAGATTCCATTATAGCTAATAGGAGACAGAGTGTATTTGCCAAGATGTGTTTTTTAGTATCAATTGGGACTCCTTAGGTCATGTTGTCTGGCCTCCAGCTGCCCCTAAGAAGGAAGGGTTTCGCATACATCGTCTTTCTTATTTTTCTGCACCCTGTAGTTTCTTGAATATTTTGTAGCTTCTCAGATGGTGCCAGATGGCCACGTTTAAGCAACTGAACTGAGCCCTAAGTCTCTACTTCAGTGCATTGAATCACTCCCTAAGTTCATGTTTTACAGGAACACGATCTCAATGGCTCTTCCTGCCTTTGAATCTAAGCTGCATTGCTGTTCTGTATGAAGTAATTCAAAATCAGTGCAATTATTAATGGTATTTCTTCTGATTTTAGCTCTATCAGTGGATGATCTAGGAAAACTAACGTCCCTAAAGATCATTTTCAGTATATATGAAGAAACCAACAGTTACCTTCTTGTTCTCCTATTGGCCTTAAATCTACCTACATTAAATTTTGAAAAATTGTGTGACTGTGCCAATCATAATGAAATAGAAGGTCATCAGCTGCCCTGAAATCACTTCAAAGGCACAAGGATATCTCTTTGGAAGAATATTTTCAAATGGACGAGTTTTTTTCAAATCAGAGATTATTAAAGTAGCTTAAGTGTTTTACCTCACAGTATGGCTGAAAAATTATCAAATATGTAGAACATAGGATAAATAAGTAACCTTATAAGGTGCAAATTTCACTAATAACAGTTATAAATATTTTTAAGGAAAAATAAGGAACAAACCAAATTAAAGTAGTTGATTTCATAACATTAATATATTATTTCAAAACATAGCTTATAGCCAAGAAAAGAAGACTATGGTTTATGAATACTCAAGCAATGAAAAAAATGTATTGTCTTTTAACTAGTATTAGTACTACATCTCTTTCATGGGCACCCCCTTGTCATGGGGAAAGAGCTTGCATGTCTTGTGAGGTTGAGAGCTCTGCTGGTGGTGGCATGTGCCTCCGGTGGGATCTCCCAAGCCAGACAGGTCTCAGCTGAAGGGTCACACAAAGTGTGTCCATGGGCAGGATGGGCTCACTAGCCTTCGGGCAACCATCCTAGGAGAAGGACAACTCTGACTCCAAACCCGGGCAGATGGAGCTCGTTTAGCCTTGTAAGGCTCCATCTAAGAGAAGGACACTCTAACCAAACCTACGACCCAAGGACTTCGCTGTCACCGTCCAAGCTCGCTAGGCCCTGGCAGATGAACCTCAGGTGTAAAGGGTGGAGCCAGTTCCGCGCACGCTGCGCATCACCTAAAAAATCCACTGCGCAGCCCCGAAGGGTGCACTCATCGCTTGCAGTGAGCGTGGGAAAAGCCCTTCCCAGATCTTCGTTCGCGAAGCCAAGCCATGATGATGACTGCACAGAGACTGAAAAGATAGCCTGTGTTGCTGACGGCTGCAGGCTCAATACCTTCCTGATCCTCTCTGCTGGCAAACCTACAGGCCACTTCTGCTATAAATCACTCTAAACCAATTTATTGTTAGTGCAGACACAATGTGAAAGGCTCTAATAAATGCTTTTCATATCATCAGATATCTTTGCCACCAGCAGTCTTACAAGGTTTGTTTTCTAATTTGAATGTAGAGATTGTCACGGCAACAATAGAAAAGCAGCCCATTACAGTGAAGGATATTTTTAAACAAACTAAACCCATGACTTCAAAAGTTAGTGGAAATCTTTCAAATATACTTATGAACATACGTGAGTAGAAACAACTAAAAAAAGATTGGTAAAATATTTCATCTTAAAGTTGTAAATTAGGAAGAATATTCATCAATAAGCAGTAGAGTTATCACATTAAAAAAATTAGTGTAAGTACAGTATATTAAACATCACTCTTGAAACTGTCTCTGGTCCATGCTTCTAATGTGGACATTGAGGAAAAATATGCAGTAATGTGTGCAAAGAAGTTTTTTTTGTTAAAGATTTCTCTCAACAGTGAAGTGGGAATGAGTGTGACTGTGGCCATGGGTTGGTATGAGAGCGGGAGAGGGCTATAAAATGATCTAAGTCTGTGGAGATTTAAGGTAGTAAATCTTGTGGCTGAGAAGTGAATAATGAAACAGCAACTTTAACATATACACGTTTTGTAACTATTACTGAGATATATTTTATCAGCAAATTTAGAAATTATTTTCAATATATATTTTTTTATTATTTTAATGCAACAACTCCTAAGGTTTTGTTCAGGGTTTTTTTTTTTTCGTTTAGTCTGGGTTTTTTTGAACATCCAGACTCTTGTTGTAGCTGGCCTAATAAGAGCACCCTTATGTGAACCTAAGGCTCCTTAAGGAGCCCTAAGCCTTAAGTAGGTTATTTTTTCTTTTCATCTCTCAATAACAATATGGACATTCAAATACCTATATTAAGTGCACAATCATTTAAAGAAATAAAATTAATTGGCAGCGAAGTATTATTCTGTTAATTTAGCAAGTTGGGAAGAAAAACAATATTTTCAAAGATAACTTTTTTATGAAGAACTAATTTTCCAAAAATGTAAAAGATCACTATATACTCAAATAAACCAGTAAAACTTTGTATATAAGACAATATATTTATTTCACGTACATATTGAATGCTCTTTATTTTATAGGAGTTACAAGCTAAGATCTATGCTACCATCTCCAAAACAAATCATTTCACAGCTTTGCTCATCTAGCATTCTAACTATGGATCTATTTAGTCAGTAATGTTATTAAACCAGCAACAATTCCGAGCAGTTAATGGTTTTCATAGCATGAAACAGTTTAAATACCTTTTGAAAATAGTAAAATATGCTCAAATTTTCATGTTCAAAATGTCACTTCCAAAATATAGGTAAAGTTCTATGAAACATTACCTCTTGTTGTTCCAATAAATGTTACCAATTAAATAATCACAACACATTATGTTTTGAATTACAATTATTATTTTTTAGGATAAATTTGTCATAAATTGTGTCAGCATCTTCTTCACAGTCATAAAGAGTATTATGCACACATAAAAATACATGAGGTTCTCACACAGTTAACTACTATGCACCTTTCAGGAGATACAATGTCCAGGTTTAAGCACATTAAAGATAATGTAGAGGAAAGCAATAAAAATTTTACAAACTATGAAGTATGAAAATTTATCTGTTTGCCCCCTTTTTTTAATTAGAAATTTGCCTTTAATTCTAATTAGAAACATTAGTGAAGTAGTATATATAAAAGTGAAAATTTCAGTAACTCTCCAAGTCCAGAGACAGCATACTCAGACTGTATTGATCCAGCTGTGCTAATCCCATGAAATTTAAATAAAACCTTTTTCAGTAGGTTTTGGTTGTGCCAAAATGGCCACATAGTGGTGTTTCTTGTACATTTGCCTTATCTGCAATAATCAAAGTGATATATTGTACCCATTGCTAGCTCACATCCACATCTCCTCATAACATATTCTTCAGCAACATAGACTTAATAGAACATAATCTGTAATTCTTACTGCATAACGCTAAATATTAAGAAGTTTGGATATTCTACAGAGAGGTTTAAAGAGAGGTCAAGATTTGCAATAAGTCTGCAGTGCTTCGTCTAGCTGAATGTATCTTAGATTTGGTGGGAGGTGAGAGCATTTAACAGGAAATAATTAAAAATAAAATTACACAGATATAATTTTTAGACTGCATCAACAGTATCAATCTGCTTTTACTTGTAGCTTTTACTTTCTATTTAGAATATAAAATCATGCAGAATTATGAAGACCTGGTAGTGTGTGAACCATTAGCAGGGCACTCATCCCCTTTAATATAGGTCATCTAAAAGAGACACTAAAACTAGGAGCCTTTCTGTCTTATATTCCTTCTAGAGTCAATGGGGGTCCAGAATAGAGGTGTGGGATATCTTGGCAAGGTATTTAGTATCAGGTGGAATCATTCTCTTTAAAGGGGCTTTTGCAGTCAGTAATTAGGTTCACCTCAAACACAATTGAAAAAATAGGATAAATGGGAATCAGGCATGCACAATTCTGACCTTGTTGTGAATATTATAATGTAAATAACTCCTGTAATTAGAAGAAATATGAATTTATTTAGCATGATATTAATAAAGCAATATGTCTTCCTTCTTGTTGGATGCCTAAGGGAGAATTTCGGGTTTGAAGGTACAAAAAGTGAACCCAAATGGTCTCATTTAGCAATAAGACTGTGAGGCCTCACATACCAGTGCTTTACTTTAAAGCTCTTAAGCATCTTGTTCAAGGGTTAACTATGAAGTACAAAAATGTATAGGTAAAACAATTTCAAAGTGTACAAGCTTGGTTTTCCTTTCCTTGACTGAGATAATGGGAGAGAGGTTAAGTCCTCATAAAATGAAAAGGGTTCAGTTACACCTTTTTCTGAGAAATACTTTGAATGATGAATACATTTCAAGAGATGAAGTTAAAACGTCATCAGCAACAAAATTCCTCAGTTAGTAGTTTGTGAGCTTGTTGGTATTATGTTGCTTAAAATTAATATAATATCAAACATACATATACTTACTGTTTCTACATATTTTTGTTTATTTAAAATTGTATAACAAGAAATTAAATAATAAGAAAAAATAATCAGTAAGAGAACAGTCACTCAGCTGAAGAAAGGGAACTCCAGCAGACCTCATTATGTTTGCAGTATTACACTGTGTGCACTGAACACAAAGGCACACATGCATGCTAGTCTGCTTTTATTATACTCGTAAAGAGAAATCTGTGCTTGTGAAAAGAGTAGCTAGCAACTTTGTAAAAATATAACAGCTTGTTTGTAGAGGTTCCTTCATAGTTATCTAACTCAACAGTGCTTTCCAAAAGATAGCTAGCAGCTACTTATGTTACAACTGCCTTATTTTCACTGTGAAATGAGTATTCTCAGTGTATTCAAGTTCATAAAGAGGGGATCTGTGCTACCTGTGTTCAAAATCAAATAAAAAAAATTATGTTTGATGTATTCTAAACATTAAGGATTAGAACTGTCTGAATAATACTGAAGTCACCTTTAGACGGGTGCATCCAACTTCCGCTTAGACATTTTTGAACATTTTATTGTTAATTTTCTGAATAATCTTACATAAACACTCTGTTCTCACAAATAATTGGGAATTACTATCCTCATTAAAAATATTCATTTTTCATGTAGACAGCTGCATTCTTTTTTCATTTGCTACTCATCACTCGCTTGTTTTCCCATTTTAAGATTTTCGGTTATGCAATAACAAAAAAGATTATCTGTCACCTAGGTGAGCTGTCCTACACTGAAATGAAAGATGGCAATAGGGCATCACCACAGAAGTCTAAGAACACTCACTGACTGCATTTGATTTCATTTTTCCATGGGAACCATTCACAGCTAAATAATACATTTGTAGAAACCTGTACTGGTTCCCAAATAATCTTTTATCATAAAAATGTCTTACTTTTTGTCAAAGAGCTAATTCACAAAATAGCATGACAGTTCCTTGCATTATTATGCCTTCAATCATGAAAAATGTCCAAAGGTTGACTCTTAGGATTTACTCTACTTTTACTGTATAAAATC
>NW_010428290.1:2332-2624 GCF_000710305.1 Buceros rhinoceros silvestris | reverse complement strand
GCCAGCAGGAGCAGGGCAGGGATTGTTCCCCCCTACTGGGGGCACTGGGGATGCCACCCCTCAACTCCTGCATCCAGTTTGGGCCAGAAGGAGGTCCTTCCCTGCCAGAAGGACCTTGAAGGGCTGGAGCGTGCCCCGAGAAGGGCAACGAAGCTGGAGCAGGGTCTGGAGCACAAGTGCCCTGAGGAGCAGCTGAGGGACCTGGGAGGGTTGATCCTGGAGCCAAGGAGGCTCCAGGGAGACCTTCTGGCTCTCCACAACTCCCTGACAGGAGGGTGAAGCGAGGAGGGGG
>NW_010428290.1:1224-1824 GCF_000710305.1 Buceros rhinoceros silvestris | reverse complement strand
GGGACCTCACGGTGCTGGGGGAACGGGGGGACTGGAGGAGCTGGAACAATTTTTCCAACCTCACTGATTACACAATTCTGTGATACTAAGGCAGCCAGAGCCTGTCACTCCTGCAGCCCACGGGGCATCACTGACCCTGGGCACTGCCCCTGTCTCTGCTGTATTCCTGCAAGAACCAGTTTCTTGCTATCGCTGGAGGAGCTGATCATGCCCTTTATTTTTGTGCATTATAAGAATTTCATGGACCTTTCTGTGTGTCTTGGTTCTGAGTGCTGAGCTCGTGCTGGTTTGGAGGGCTCAAAGCAACAAGAGGCTCCCAGAGGAGATGATCATAATAGAGAGAAAGCGAGGTTGTCATGAGCTACCAGAAGGCATTTAGTAACCCTAATGCATGTTCCAACTCCACTCTTCTATAGGGGTGATTTCAAAATTATTTTTAAACTGGCTTCACTCATATTTGAAGCAATTTCTTACCAATTGAAGTGAGTTTTACAATGTCAAGGAACTACATTCCTGGCAAAGTGCTGCAGTCAGGCCCAGGTCATTCCGCTCCTTCCCAGGGTTACACACCCAGCCAACGGAGCAGGACGGCAACCGTAA
>NW_010428290.1:0-1124 GCF_000710305.1 Buceros rhinoceros silvestris | reverse complement strand
TTCCTGCTGCCTGTGTTCAGGAGGTCATGGGAAGGAACAGATACAACAGAGAGTTTGGTTGTGGTGGTGAACTTCGAGTTGAGAGGGGAGAAGGGCTTTGCCACAACATTGGGCTGCCCCTTGTATAACCCCGTGGTAGTAATTTCTGATCCTTCCCAGCTCTTTGATGGTGACCAGAGCCAGTTCCAAGCATCTGCCAGGCAGGATGTGGAGACCAGGAACCTCCTGGAAGTGAACAAACAACACTGTGGTTCTTGAGGGATGTTCAGGAGCTTTGAACTTACACCACATTGCAAGAAACCAAAGTGGTGTCCCTCCACTCAGCCAGAATTTCCCTTAAGCACAAGAACACAGACCAGTTCTGCATTAGAGAGGGATTAAGAGCATAATGAGTAATCAAGGCGAGAGCAGAGAGCTTCAGAGATGGTTGTAGGTGGGGTTTTCTTGGTAGCAGGGGGATTACCTGGCATTGCTCATGTTAAATCCGCTCACCATGAGCTGCTCAGACCACTGTTTAATCATTAAATTTGGCACCGCAAAAACTGCGTCAAAGGGAGGATTGAGTGGGGTCAACATGAGCTGCCTGCGTCAAGCCACACCATGACAGAAACCAGGAGGGTAAACAGATAACTGCAGATAAAAACTGCCCCTGAACTGGAATGGCTCAAGCTGTATGAGAGCCACTAAAATACTTGGTTTTGCTTTGTGCACAGCGCATCTACAGCAAACGGGAGCATGGCCACCGACAGAACCACCGCGCAGCGGCACTCCTGGATCAGCAGCCCCTGGAAAGAAGGTTTTCAGTATTTCTCGCTTGTGCCCTTTGCCTGTTCACCTGCTCAGGCAGCTCTGAAGCTGAAATCTGCTCAAAGTGCTACACCTTTGTCATGGGCTGGTAGAGGTCATTGATGTCCATGTTTTGTCCATCCAACACATTAACTACTGGTAGCAACTAGTTAATGGGTAACCTAGGGGGTTATTCTTCTCTTCTGAGCACGGCATGGCTCATTGGGAGCATTGTCCCATCTATGATGGGTGAGTATACAGTGAGACTCTGAGGGCACTCACAGAATGGTTTGAGCTGAAGGGACCTTTCAAGGTCACCTAGTCCAACCCCCTGCAGG
>NW_010428289.1:0-1290 GCF_000710305.1 Buceros rhinoceros silvestris | reverse complement strand
ATAGCTCATTGCAATTGAGATTGTACAACTGCGGACATTTGCATTAGGTTGCTTTTGACAACTTGAGGCAGCTTTGAAGCATTTTGAAATGCAAAATTTCCTTGTTTCACTGTAGCAGCATATATGCATTGCAAAGACAGTATTTTTCTCTGTGAGGAAAGAATACAATGTCAAATTCTCTGGAAAGGTTGGTGTCATTAACTTAATGGTGCTACACTGGCACTTGGGTTTACTTCAACTGAAGCCACAACTTAGACTTGTCTTGGACCTCATAGTGATTACATCACCAACAAAGTACATTCTGACTGTTCTTCATACTGAATTGTGCTGCTGCAGCGGGCTAGCTGCCACCACAGTCAGTCGATACCCAAAATAATTTATTTCTGGAGTCATTTGTTTCTAATTCATCTGTCCCTTTCTATCCCCTCCATGTGTACTATTGATGGGTTACGGAACTCCTGAAGTTATGGTGCCTTGTTTAAGCTTTACTAAGTCATCCGTGCTGTTCACGTCTGTGCTTTAGAGCACCTTGGATAAATGACGGAGTGATGTTGGCCTGCTGCCCGTTTTATTTTTTCTACAGACATCAGAAAAGACTAATGGTGCAAAAAATGGTGCATCTAAAGAGAAATGTTTTGTAACGATTACTTGATATGAAAATTAACAGGATGAGGGTCCCATGTTTTCTCTGCTATGTTGTCCCGACGTATGCTTTTAAAAGAAGGATGGGGATATTTTCATTTCTACACTAGTGGGGTTTTAAACTATGTCAGGATCACTCTGTTTATTCACATCTCATAAAAAAATCAATGAAAAGTCCTGTTTAGTGTGGTTAGAAACCTCCATCTCTTTTTCACACCCAGGCTGTACTAAGCTTCTTCCCAATGATGGACAAAAAGATCATACTGGGAAAAAATATACAGTAGTATCTTACAAGAATATGGTTTTACACTTTTTAGCCACGTTTAAGCATATTCTGTTCCTCAGTTAGTTACAAGAGCAAGACACTGTTGCTTCTTCCTTCAGCTGACCCCTGTGGGGATTATGGACCATTCTCTTATGACTTCCAAAAAACATGCTGCCAACCATCTATGGATTTTGAGTTTCTTACACACCTTGAAGGAGTTGTGAATACCTATGCAGTCATACCTGTGACTACCTACTTCCACCTATTTACATGTCCAGGGCGAGGCGGTCCAATGGCTATTTGTGTGTCGTACGGCCTGAACCCAGTGGGGAGGTCAGCAAAGGGGTATCAAGGTGTAGGTGTCCCAGCAGGGCCAGGAAGCC
>NW_010428288.1:0-1754 GCF_000710305.1 Buceros rhinoceros silvestris | reverse complement strand
ATTCATATATATGTCTACATAATTTTATATATAGACACATATTTTTATATAGAGAGAGCTGATTAATCTTAGTTCTTTAACTCTCCTTCCTGACTCTTCAGAGGCCATCTGTTGGAACTGGAAAACTCACTATACCTAAGCATTTTCTTTACTTCCTTTTTAACACGATGTACTAATTCCTTACTACTGTTGACAGAAACCCTACCTGAAGGAGCAGGTTTTCTGTAGCAGGTATGGAATTTTGGTTTCAGATGGCAAACTAGTACAGCACTGGACATCTGACAACAACCAGAATAGAGGGCACTCAGCCCCTGCTGAAATAAAGGCTTCCACAGCACAGCTGACATACCCTTGGCTTTCAATACCCTTGGTATTGAAAGAAGAGGAATACTAATTTTGAGCGAAAAGTAGTTCTGTTAGAAGACAAAATAACATCCTGGGCACGTTAAAATTCCTCTGCTACCCTGCTACAAATACTCTACATATGCTTCCAGCCTGTGCCAGACTAACGGTCCACCAACGTTTCACTTCTCAAACAGCATCATCTGTACTCCTGTAGGAACACAAGGAAATAAAGGCTCTAAACCAACTGAGTTATGTAACAAAAAAATTTTCATTTTTACCTCAAATATTCTCAACTTGGATGCAATTTCCTCCAGTAGTTTAACATCTTTGGAAATCTTGAGTTTTAACTTGTCCCAGTGTCCTTGCACATGTTTGAACTCTTGAGTGTAGACCTTTTTAGTATCAGAAGCAGTATGTTTCTCTAAAGCCTCTGTTTCTTCAGCAAGTTTATCTATCCTGGGCTTCTGGGCTTCCAGTGTCTCACAAACTGTCTACAAGGGAAAAAAAAAACAACACAAAAAACCAAGACAGACAAAAGAAAAAGGTCTGCTTCCAGTATTAGCCATACAACAGGTACACACTTACATAGAAGTACATCAAAGGTTTTGTTGTGCAGAGCACAAATTCAGTGAAGAGTGATACTCTGGTTACTGCAGATATTGCAGCAGAGATATCTAAACAACCTTGTAAGACAAAACCTTTAGCTGCCCTATTGGTGAGCGAGCAGAGATGACAAGAATTGGCTTTAAAGCTTGGCCATGTATCTAAACACATCTATGCCTCTCCTGTGTGGTACGAGCACTCAAGTCAGCAAAGTAATGGCTACACTACACTGCAGTCCCAAAAGAACCACAAGGCAGACATACCAGGACCTCAGTTTTTTTTCATTTCCTCCACAGATTTTCCTTTTTTTAAAGAAAACAAACACTAACACACATACAAACAGGCTGAGTGTGTCCTTCCGAGTTTTGTAAAGTAAAATTATTATAACATCAAGCTGTAATGAAAGCTCAGGATACTCGAGTTTTTAAAGTTATTTAAAAACTATATTCCAGCTGGAAAGGCTGGAATATAGGGAGGGTACAATCTCAATATATGCACTATGGCATTGTCAATATGAAGAGTCACTTGAGCTGAAATAGCTGATGTCCTAACATTAAGGGAAAACAACAACTGAAGGCATGATCCCGGACATGAAAAACAGTGACACTTCATTAAACCGATAATTTTGTTTATTATGCTTAAAAATGTTTGAGAAATTTGGAATGAACATGTGAAACCATTACTAATTTCATTGACTTTGCAAATATATACATTTAATTATTACAATTAATGTTTGCTAGTATATACATTTAACTTTGCTAGTATATACATTTAATAATATAAATGTATATTAATGTATATATACA
>NW_010428287.1:0-713 GCF_000710305.1 Buceros rhinoceros silvestris | reverse complement strand
TTGATTATGGAGTTTTCTCATTTATGGCCAAATTTTCATGCCCCTGCAGTGGAGCCACAAAAGCTCTCACTTAGTATGGAATATGTTTTTTAGTTTTGTATGTAAAGAGCTAGTTACCTTACTGTGTGCGGTATGTATTAGCATAGATCATCGCAGGTTAGTTAATTAGTGTTGCAGGCTTGAGGCTCCCAATCTTTAGACAAGTCTAGCCTTGTTTGATTCATGACAAACTGCTGGAGTACTTGTGTTATTAGGAGGGGAAGGCACAAGGACCGCTAAACAAAATGTGTCTTTGTCAGGCCACTTAGCTTCACAAAGCCATGGAGAGGAAGGTACTAAAGACATTATGCTTAGGCTCCAGCTCACACTCCAACTGAAGTAAACATCTTTACATGCAACTAAAGATTCTGAACAAAGATGCATTTAAGCCCTGACTGCAGCATGCCAGTTCTAGCAGAATTTTGGCCACATCCCAACTAATTTAAATTAGAGTAGCCTAATTTAATAAATGGAGCAGCCACTCTATCTTGTGTGGGCTACATTAGTATCCCAGGGGCTGTCAAACTAGCCATATGTTGCATGAACTTGGTGGTACCATCATTCCTAACATCCCCATGTTGTGCTTGGACTGTGAAGGGAGGAGGGGTGATGATGACTGGGATGGCTCCAATGTTGGAGAAATCCTTAACTGGCAAAAAAGTTGTTGTGAGCCA
>NW_010428286.1:24459-25075 GCF_000710305.1 Buceros rhinoceros silvestris | reverse complement strand
TATACTTTTTTATATATGTATTTATAAAAGAAAAATTCAGATTACTAGGAGTCTTGTGAATCTGATACATAATCAAGTTTCTCCCCTTCTGACTAAGAAAAATGTAGGCATTTCATGTATTTGTTTCTCTTGGGATTTAGTTGCTTGTTTGCTCCCTTTTGGAACTAAGCAGAAAAACAGAAGCTGAGAAATAATAATAATAAAAATACCTTCCTGTTCTAGATTCTGACATCACTCAGCTGGTACCTGGAAAAGGCTTACCTATGAATTTACTAAAATCTGTTTGTCAGTTTGACATTTGTCTCCAGCTGTTTCACTGTCTGTTAGGTGAGCGGGTTACCAACTCCAGAGCTGACGTGGCTTCTGAACGGCAAACCCGTGCTACCAGATGGCGCCCACAAGATGCTGGTCAGAGAGACTGGAGTTCACTCTCTGCTTATTGATCCTCTCACACAAAATGATGCTGGAACTTATACTTGCCTTGCCACTAATAGAACAGGACAAAACTCATTTAGTCTGGAGCTCACTGTTGTAGGTAAGAATCACTGAAAAATGCGTCATAATGACAAAGTTATTTGTACACACTTCTTCAAACTTAGCTTACGTAGTTTCCCTA
>NW_010428286.1:10668-24378 GCF_000710305.1 Buceros rhinoceros silvestris | reverse complement strand
TTCCCTACAGATGACTATATATAAATAGTGAATCCACTGAAAGTAGGAGAGTTTGTCAGCTGTAAATCTCATCTGATGGAGGGAATCGGTGCTCAGCTGATAGGTGCACTCCTGTTTTTAACAGAGAAGAATTCTGTCTCATCATCACTTTACCTCTCTTCTCTTGGCAAAATGACATTCTTCCCCAGAAAATGCTGAGGGATTGAATTCATAACTTATGTTGAGGTCTCCTAGATTTCAGTCCCAATTTTATTAGTTTTAAAATGTTTTTAAATAGAAAAATACAAATCTCAATGCTGTTCTTTCATAAAGCCTGACAAGATGCAAGATATGGAAACTGAACTAGATCTGGCATTAATTTCCTGCAATGGTGGTATGTTTCTACCTACGAGATATGCATACACTCTTTTGTGAACATCAGTTCTGCCTATTATCTTCTTTATGTTCCCTCTACGGAGGCTTTGTCATGGCATTTCACCTTTCTTCCAATACGCCATTAAAAATTCACAACCTACGCTGGTATCAGAAAAATAATTTTTTGGCTGTGTTCTTCCATACTGTTCAAAGCAAAACAAAGAATAACATATCTGTTGTTCAATAATTCTTTTTCTTTCTTCAGCAAAGGAAGTAAAAAAAGCCCCCATGTTTTTGGAGAAGCTTCAAAACTGTGGTGTTCCTGAAGGGTACCCTGTCAGGTTAGAGTGCAGAGTTGTGGGAATGCCACCCCCCATATTTTACTGGAAGAAGGATAATGAGACCATCCCATCAAACAGAGAGAGGATGAGGTACTGTACCATCATACCCATGCTTGGAGTTTCTTGTGGCTGGACCAATTGTTTCCATGAAAACCTGTGTGATAAATACATAAATAAAAGAACTTCCTTTGCCCACATAAATGTTTACAAAGCTGGCCTCGCTGTGAGGTGAACAGGAGCTACTTCCTCGGTTCAGAATAAAGGCCACTGCTTCAGAGAGTTGTGATAGACCTTCTGGGCCACAGGCCTGATACGACATATGTACACTTTTTATCAAAGATACTATGATATGGTATTGTAATGCATCTTAGCACCTTATTTTCTCTCCAAAGTATTTTTTCCCCAGTTTAGTTCTAACTATGGATTAATGCAAGCTCAAAACGGTTAGAATATGGTTTTGACTGCCCCAGAGCATAACAGATAATAGAGAGTTCAGCATATCAGATACAGAGGCTGATAACAAAGTTTGACCACAAACGTACGCAAATACTTTGATCCGTGCTTACAAAACACAATGATGTTCAGGCTCAGCTCTTGCATTCAAATGCATCACTATTTTTTTGGTTTTGCAAAAAAAAGTGCCGATTAAATAATGAGAAATTAATTGCTTTCATTTATTTTTAAAGGTTTCTACTTCCGCATAAATCTAGTTTTTAATATTTAATTTCACTTGGCTCAAATTAGTTATTTGATGCAGTCACTGGAACTCTGAGATCAACTTCAAGAAGAACTATACTTTCACATGTGTACCCTGCAGGGTCCCTGTGAAAACTGTGCAACTTTGTTCAAATGTTCCTGGTATTTTGTTATGTTGTTCTTCTAGCTTCTGAACTAGGAAGAAATACAGGATGACTGTGCAGCAGCTTTGCAGGGGTTTAGTTCACTGGAATTCAATAGACAATTTCAATGTTAACACAGAGAGAGCAACAATTCAGCTCACACTGTCACACCATGGCTTTGCACAACTGAGAGGAGCAAGAACAGACCTCAGCTACTCTGATCACTGGTTGAGGCCATACTGAAAGTCAATCTATTGACTATAAATGTCCTGGACTGCTACCTCTTTGAGAACAGAAGTTACAACTTCTCTATTTCCTATTTAATGTGCATATTGTAAAATGTCAGAGCTGATATGCTCTTGAGAAATACTAATTATCCAACACTTGTTTTCCCAGCATGCATCAAGATACAACAGGGTACGTCTGCCTCCTCATTCAACCTGCCAAGAAAGCAGATGCTGGCTGGTATACCTTGTCTGCAAAAAACGAAGCTGGTATTGTCTCTTGTACCGCTAGACTTGACATATATGGTAGGTATTGGCTAGAAAGTAAAACAAAACAGAATTTATTTGCTTTGACTACTCCCAGCCCTCTCCTAGTTCTTAGTCCGTAAATTGATGGTTTTGATGTGGATTAGAAATTAGTGTCACAGCATGGCCACAGCTTAATATGGCCACCAGGATGAGGTATACTGATACAGCTTAAATGGGCAAATTAGCTCTCCTGCATCAGTTCAAAAGAGAAAAAACAGGAGCCGTTCTGCACAATATTCTCTACTCCCATTTTTCACCTTCCAAATTGCCTAGACACATAAGCATACAATAAACATGTATTCAAATTGAGCCTTAACTGAGCTCCCTCTGACACATGCCTGTGCTACAACCCTGACCTGAGATGGAACAATAAATTACACACAAGAAAGTAGATCCCTTCCGCTATGGAGCTTGTATGATGTAAACTATACATAATTAATGGCAGCTAGTTTGCATCTAATATGTCTGTCCAGGACTTGAAGTCCCCAGCCCAGTTCAAGAACTCCAGCACATCATTTAATTACTCTGAATCTATGCAAGGTATAATAGTTCAGACAAGTTATCTAGAGCAAGGGAGTACTTGGATCAATTAAGCAGCATAGTAAACCAGAAAACATATTCCAGAAACTGTTGGATTATAGCCATACCCTCAAAGGAAAAAAAACCAAAACAAACCACGTTTTCAACCTTGCATTTCTCAGTTTTTAAACCGACACACACACACTTAATTTTCCAGATAACCACAAGTCACCAGTGCATCTCTGTCAGTTCTCTGCCACCTTGCGGTGATAGACAATAGTAAGGTTCAAGAGAGGGCTGGTGAAAGTCTGATTCAGAAAAGGTCACATAAAACAAAAAATAATTCCTTAGGAATGTTGCAAGACATCAATTACATTTGCATATGAAAAAGATGGGAAGTAAGACATGTTTCCTGATTCCAACCGCGTTTTCTAAAGACCCTGCAAGTCTTACACACCAAAGGGAATGACAGAAATAATTTTATCTTGTTCTATTTTGAATGGATGGGGTCAGGGGATTAAAAGTGTAGTCTGATATTTGCAATTCCATGTGCAAAGTATAAAGTACAGCAAATAATTAGTGTATTGTTCAAGTAGAATCATGTTGGGGGCTGCAAGGAAAAAGGAAGCTCTTTTTCAATTATTTCCAGAAAGACAGAGTGAAAATTCAGCATGGAGAGACATTTCCTATCAGTGCTGAACATGTAGATTGTAGGTCTCCCACACTAAACTCTCCTCAGAGTACTGCAGCCCGAACTTTTCTACCCTTTCATTTTAAGTGCTGACAGATACATTTGTCCAGTCTGGGTGCAGACCTGGAGGTTTTGTATGGATAGATACCAGCAAAGACAATATCAATTTCCCCTTTCTGAAGTGTTTGAAGAATGATATCTGCAAAACCGTAACGATATTTGTTGATGGAACTTGTGAATGTTACTTTCCTATTACTGTATATATGTCTTTAGACTACATTTCATTCAGTATCTGTAAAAGAATCTAGGAAACACGTGTTACTAGCTGTAAGAAGCAGAGGGAGACAAAAACTGTAATCACATCTTTTAAAAAATTCCCAGTATTATTACTTTGAAATTGAATACCCCCCCCCCCCCGCAAAAGATCATCAAGTCCCTCAGAGGATGGAGTAGCACCAAATCAGAGTCATGCCCAGTTTGTTCACCTCTCTATTGCTATGATATGTTTTTAGTTTTGATTGCAAGAGCTTTGGAGAAGGCTCCAAAGATTAAATTATTAAAGATTGGACTTAGTGAAATCCATGTAAATGTTGCCATTGAATTGAACAGAGAAGGAATTCCATCCAACTTAAAAAAAAAAACAAACAATATAAGAACTCCATAAATTATAATATTTGAAGGAACAGACCCTAAAACAGAGAATGTCAATACTGTGCTCTCATCAAGGATGTTGCAAGCAACTTTTCCGATGCGTGCACTGATCTCCCTCGCTTCACTGCTAACTTTATAAATTAGAGTTTTATACAGCCTATTCTCTTTCTGTTGCTTCAGCTCAGTGGCACCGTCAAATTCCACAACCAATAAAGCTTCGACCTGGTGGCAGCTGGTATACAAATCTTACCGGTCAAGGACTCGACATTTTTCCTGCCTTCCCAACTACTGAAAGTCCTATGCTGTTTTCCTCCCCAGCCCAAAAGGTGGTGGAGAGTGACGAACTTTGAAAAACAAACAATTGTTCCAGTTACAGCTGCGGAGATACTAGAACTGTGGAAAAAAGAAAAAAAAAAAAAAAAGAGGTACAAGTCGAGATGCTCAAGGTTTACAAGCAAGTTGTTTGTAATTAAGTGTACTGCTGCTGCAAGTGTTACAAGTAACGTATCATGCAAGACTTTTGCATATTGTTTTACTGCAGGAAAATCGTGGTATGGAGTGTTGTGCAATAAATTCAGTACTGTGTACTTTGCTAAGAATAACACAGTAAACGTAGTTTTCAGCACCTAAAAGCCAATACCACTTCTACTGCTTGAATTAAAGTTACTGTCCTGTAGCAAGCCAGGTTGATCGATGATGTTTAGCTGGAATAGTGCCAGTGAAAACATTGCCACTGCAGTAACAACAATCCTGAATGAGGGTAAACAACAAGACTTCGAATGTAATTCTAAAAAACATGCCAGACAATCAGAAAGCACAAGATAAAGGGAAAAGATGTAAGTCATTTTTATATATTATTATGCCAGAAAATCTTAGAATTTTTGAACTCCAGACTAGATAAGTATAGCATTTCCTGTAGGTACAGCTGTGACAACCCTCTATATTTATATTTGTGTGTGTGTGTGTACTCCACAAACTGCGTACTCTGGGTGTAAGGATTCATAAAGTAAGGTACAGGGCGCATGCATAGGATGCTAACAGAGGAAACAAAGATTCCTGTTGTCTGAAGCATCTTCTCTAGAGCCCAGACCTGAAACTATTTTCCCGATGTGCTTCATACTTTTTTCTTTACAATGTTAGTGGTTCTCTGCCTTTAAACACAGGTGATATCAAGCTTGTAACTTCATGATTTTTAAATATCAGTCTCTTTTTCCTAATTTTTAACATGACTGAAAGAAAAGTGTGTCTACCATCTAGCCCATTTTTTGACTAACTGAAAAGGAATTATGATCTGGTGAGATTTAAATTTTCACCATCACTGAGAAAATAATCACAAGTCTAGTGTCTACTCTAAAGACAGAGAAATTGTGTTAACATACAAAAGCTATTGCAATAGACAAGTTATGTGCAAAGAGCTAAAAATCCTACTATAACTAACTATAGCCATAAATAAGGCAATTTAATGAAAGTGCAACAGAAGGTGTTAAGTGACAACACTTAGCGACTGATTTAAACATATTTAGCATCTATACAGTTTCCTTAGTACCTTCCAGCGCTTAGAAACTGTGAATATCTAAGATGATCTCCTTCATCTTTAAATAACTGCTATCCCTGTTCTTTGGACATTGTTTTCAAGCAGTTCTTACTCCTTCCAGTGTGGCTGGAGAATGCAACAAAGTCCTGATCCAAGTCACAGAGATGAAAGGAAAAATTAACAGATACTTTCATTTTAGACTTTGTTTGGGTTTTTTCAGATTTAAAACTGTAACTTTAAAAAATGCCATATGCAAAGTAAACAATGAGGAACTATCTTAAGAGCAAAAGGGTACTGGGTATAGCCAGAGACTGAGGAAGAACGAGCCTTTCGTTGCATTTCCTACAAACACAGCTCATGTTGTCTCTCTAACTGTTGGTTCCCTAAGGGTTTAGAGGAAGTAAATGTCTTGTCTTGTTCCATTTCTCACCCGCGTGTGGACCATAAAACAAAATCATCATTATACCTTTCACACTTTTGTTTGTTAGAAATCTCAGGCAATTCCCCCCGCGCTGAACAGACCAGGAAGGTACAGCACTTTCGTATTCTGAAACAAGGTGCAGGTATTCCAGTGGGAAAGCAGAAATACCAGATATTTCCCGGCAGACAAAGTAAAACTCGCAGCAGTTAAAAGTGATGCATTGATTCAAGTGACTTCAGTTATAGGGTGCCCAACTTGAGAGACACTGAGGGTCCGATTTTCCAGCATAGAGAACCTACCACTCATCTTCGCTTGCTTATAGGATGTCTTAGGGATTCCAAAACTAAATCTAGACTGAGTCAGAGTTGGGCAACCCAAAATGGGACGCTTCCCATATTAGTAAATAATCCAAGGAAAGTTACTGGATTTTGCTTATTTAATCCAGTGCTGCTGGGAAATGGGAAGAGATGAAATTAAGACACAAAAGATAGAATTCTACTTCCATCTACAGCCCTGGTCTTCCCATTATTTCATACCAGAACTGAAAAGCAGATTTTGATCCAAAGTATTGAAAGCTGTGGATTGGCCATCAGGCTTTCCACTCCCACGTGCCCCCTGCCCGCCCCCTCCCCCCCGCCCCAGCTTTGAGCAAGAGGTTGGACCAGGTAACCTCCTGATGCTTCTTCAGACCTAAATCACTCTGTACTTCCTAAATTATTTTATTTTTCACTGCCTGTCTGGATACCCGATGCATATTAAGTTACCTGTTGACTGGGTAGAAACTAAGAATTCAAACAAGTACAAACTTTTCCTTTTTTGACTGGAATATTTCTTATTATGCAATTATAGCTACAAGAGTGATCACCTATTCAGAGTTCTTTACATAGTTTAGAAGAAAGGAATACTAGTACTTACTATGAACAAATACCTGGTTACCTGTGCTAGAATCATTAATATGACTGACAGTAGTAGTGGTTGTCTCACATTTTACAACATCAGAAAACACATCCAAAAACTAAGTACAAATTAAAAGACAAAGTGCACAGAGAAAACATATAAACTGTCTCTCTTCAACCTTTTTTCCATGATGTTAGTGGAATGTCTCCAAACTTACATCATTATAACCTCAACTGATAAGCTGATGTTTTATAAAATGCACATTCAGTTATTTGGGAGTGGGAGGACAAGAAGCTACTGCTGAAATACTTTTCCCAAAAATCTGTGTAAGAAGGATTAACCTTAAGTCATTCAAGAAGGCGCCCCAGAAGTCCCACTGAGAAGCAGGCTACAGAGAGTGATCACCAAAATCTGTCAGCTGAACTATAACATTCTCTCCTTGACAGTATTTACTAGCAAATGAATCGAGATTTTACCCGTCACATCTCCCTACATAATGCAGAAGTCATTAATTTCAATACTTGCAGTGCATCTGAATCAAACAAAATCTGAATCTGATCCCAAATGGTCTGTAGTCATTGAATTTTGCTCGTTAACCGCTACAGCATATTTCTCCTCTGCATATACTGAGCCCACAAAATGATTATGTAAAGGAAGCTTATGTGAATGGATGCAAATGCTGTTAATTAGTAGCATTGATGTGTTCATCACAAAAAAAGCCTTGCTAGAAAAAGACACAAAAATTATGTTTGTGTTGCTAACTGATGGAAAAGCCAAGGGGAAAAGGCTTGCGTAAGCAGCCCAGACAACACCAAGTTGTCACAAAACACGTGATGCTGTTTGAGTTCATGTCCTGTGAAGGACGGCACTACCCAATTGTATTGTGTCAAGATGCACTACAGACTATGCAGCTGTGCTCCCTTCCTGAACAGCTTGGCTGTTTATCGGTTTTGTTTAATTGAATAACCAAGTCGCCTTCACGCTAACGTGCTATTTCATTCTCTTATTCAGGGCAGGCTACTGCAACAATGGAAATCAATGTTAGAACTTCCACTGAAGTCAGTGTTAGCTATTATCTTCCAAAGGCCATTAAATCACCACAATGTGGAGCATAACGTTGTATCAGTGAGATACAGAAATGCTCAGGTTTGTAACCTCTCAGTCTTTGCTGAATCAGAAACTTGTAGGTTTATTTAACAGTTTCTGTTTCCATCTAGTCCTGATTTTGTATACAGAGACACAGAATATTTCAAAGAGCAGAAATGACAACTTTTGCATTGCAATTCTAGAAAGCGAAAGTATTATCTTTGCTTTAAAAATCTGCTCCAGCTTGGCTCAGACCCAGCCCTCAGCAGCATCACGCAGCAGTCTGCATTGGTATCATTGAACTTCTTGCCTTAAAACAGCTGGATTGAGTTCCTTTGCTTCCATATGGAAGGTGGAGCAGCCCTTCTGATTGCCTCACATCTGCACAGATGCCTTTCGTCTGTGAGAAGATGACAGCACACACTTCAAATATGAAAAGCCAAGTCTGCACTCTATCATAACACGTAAACAATCCCAACTGCTCACAGTAATCATAGGTACCTGAAAGCAACAAATCAAAGAACCCCTTTCAGAACTGTGTTCCTACTGCCACTAGGTTTAAAAGCTTTAGTTCCTGGAAAATGTCTTCATACAAAATGATTAGCAACACCTAATGAAATATTCTCATTCTTAAATACTGGAGAAGTGACTCATTGCTAATTGCCTTACTATTTCTTACTTCTTACTCCTTGGAGTTATATGGGCAGACATTTTAAGCAAATACAAAGATGTTCACTTTGAGCCTTAAAATTCTATTTTATATTTTTTCTTGATTAAATTTGATAATTTTTATTTTTTTGATCTAACGTCATTCTCACTGGAAGGAAAAATGTTAATGTCAGTTTTAAAGTATATTTTAACTGCATGTGAAAGGAAAAACAAACACCTGCCTATTCACTAATGTATTTCCCTTCATCTCACCTAAACTTAAATAAATGCTTCCGAGTTGCATAAAAGACTGTGTCCTCCACATGTTATGATAATTGTTAAAGTGCACAACAAGACAAGGGGTTTCCTCAGAACTGTGCTGTGACAGAGGATTAATGAAATCCAACCTTACATTATTTAGAAGACAATCATAGAATATTGTCAAGGTATATATTAGCCACACTTCTAACGAGCAGTTGCGAAATACTGTTGTTGTGTTTTTAAACGATTCTTAATACCAATTTTCTTTGGTTTTAAATTATGCTTTCTTTTTCTGATAACCTCATCTCCTTCACCAAATCTGAAAGAACAATATTTCTCAAGGGTACCAGAGTAGAAGCCAAGGAGTCTTGAGGGCAATTTGCATGTTTCAAAGAACAATAGATTTGCCAGATTCTTTCTGGTTTGGAGAATCAGTCTCCAAAGCCTATGCTTGAGCATATACTTCTACCTACAGACTGTCACATCTCCATCACATCTCAAAAATTAATGGAGATTTTGTCTACTCTGTTGGTCACCTAGCCCACACACTGCCCCGAAATACCTGTGTACTGGGTCTAGACCAGTGCTCTGAGAAGTTTCTCTGTGCAGCAGGGCACTGGAGACCTGTTAACACAGGACTAATTTTTTCAACCCTTAGCTCTGCATCCAGCACTTGAACAAGTGAAAATCGAATGAGGGCAAATCAACACACAAACCACGCTGAATTTCACCCTTCCCTTGAATGATTCAGCACACTCTCTGTATAAGGGTCCATTAGTAGACTTCAGAATGAATTTTAAATGAGCAGCAGATGCAAACTCAACACTAGAAGGGAACTGGATCTTATAGCTCAGATACAAAAGAGCACAGGGGAAATAAAGGATGCGTCCCATTCCATTCGCTGGTACTGATGCGGCTTTCCCACGTAATCATGTTTCTCCATGGCTGCCTGGCTTGATTTCTACGTACTTCTGCACCTGCTAGGTCAGGGACAGTGTTCTGAAGATAGTTTTAGCTCAGCAATGGCTCCATGAGCTAAAGCAGCTCCCACGCATTTTATGATTTCCTCTTAGCAACAAGCCTTTATACTTCAAGTCCACTATAGATATAAAGAACCATTTATTGCATAATACAAAGAAACCTTGGGCCATATGTGCTGTGAATTTAAGTGGAGTTCTCCATTTATATCAGTGGGAAATTCTGTTCAGAAACCGCCCATCCTTTAGGATCACGCAACACTGTGGTTTTGTAAAGAAACAGAAAAATACCAAAGACTTTCTGAAATTTTAAAAAAAAAAAAAAAACAACCACAACTGTGCACCCCAAGCTGCAAGAAGCCATTCAAAAATGAACTTCTTACTCCTTGGAGTTACACAGGCAGACATTTTAAGCAAATTCTGTGTAAGTTATATTTTGCACACTAATTTCTGTACAAATGAAAACTGAATTACAAATTAGAAAAAAATTAGTAGACAATATTAAAATGTACTCTTTGGTAGAAAATATATTTAAATAATATACATGGGGTTGCCTTTAAAAGCTATGTTATCTCCAAGTGTAATTAAAGTTAAAGCATTTTTTAAAAAGTGCTCAGGTACTGGGTGAAATCAGTGTTTGTTGCAAGGTACCTGTGTAGAGGAAACACCGGACTGCTTCTTCAATGAATAAACATGTCTTTATTCTCAGTGCATTTGGGTTTTTCCCGGATATTTTGTAAGATAGAACGGCTGAACATATTTAGAGCAAAAAGAAGCTGTTCTGTAAATTCTTAACGAATTTTAAGAATCTAGATAAATTTCACTCCTAAATTACAGAAACCTCCATCCATATTGCTTAGCTCAAGCAGCTGGAAACCTAAGTGTACGGGTACCCATCGTAAGCTTGTTTTGGAAAATCAAAAATTTGACTGGAAATTGTGTTTTTTTACATTTGCACCTAGTGAATCACATCGCAGTAGAGACTTCCACAAAGATTTCAGCAGGGATGTTTTAATTAACAGGGTACAGGAAACTTAGCTAAATGCTAAAACATCTAGTCAGGCTTCCCTACATGAAGAAGCTGTAATATCATTGACTTTACAAGACTGTAACTAAGGTTAGCAACATCTTTACTTTTCAAAACTTGTACTGCAGCACCATTTAGGAATTTCAGCGAAGAACTGAGCTTTGCCCTGTATATATGTGTAGTACCAGATGGTCTGTGCCCTAAATACCTTATAAGTGGTGAGATGGAAAATAGAAGCCTAAAAAATTGGAATGAATTAAACTTGTAAGTCATGCTAAGACATATCCACTGATGACCTCAATACTTAGACTGGAAGAAACCACTGACTTTTCATTACTAACATACATTTTGGCAACATGTTTCCCTAGTTCCACTTTCAGCCACTGAAAAGTCACTGCAGTTAAAAATGTTGCTCCAGCTCCCAGTTCAAAAATAAAGCAGGTCACCATGTCAAAACAGGGTGACAGGATTCAAAGAATGATAGAAGCAGAGTATCTGCATTTGAACCTTTTAGAAGAATAAAGGTTAATTTCCCACAAATAGTTCATTAGAATTTCACACTGAATTTCAAGAGTGAAACACGTATGTGTGTAGTATGCAGCAAAGGTTCAATGGAACATCCCCAGTGTTTTCACAGTAATGTGGTTCTAGAATTACAACATACTGATACTACAAATAGAAGTTTTCAGGTTTGCACTGCTGATCAGTGGGACAAAAATTTATGAGCAGACAAAACTCAGTCACTAAGAACACATCAAGCTCTGAGCATCAAAGCTTTCACTTCATTTGGAAGCCCACTGGAAGCAATCATTATTTAAGGGGGGCGGGGGAGGGGGAGGCCTTCAAATGCCCATACAGTACAGTACAGAAGAAAGGTCACAGCCATTATCTGACAAGCATCCAACAGCCAGTGGGGAACAAATATTTGGGAGCAGTAATCAAACCCAAGTTAAACGATTAAGTTTACATTTCACAGAACGTCACTGAAGTATTTGTAAATGAAAGCTATGGAAATAAATCAATGACTTCCTGAACAGTTGCTGGGTTTGAAAATCCAAACCAGCATGGATAATATCTGCTTTTCAGACTGCCTTCAGAAAGAACTTTGAATGATTATTCTTCCCCCTTGCCACAATTCACTCCCCCAAAAGCTTTGGCAGATAGACAGACAGCTGGCTATACACTACAAAGAACTTACTCTGCTGCCTTCAGTACTACAGTAAACTGGAAATCCCAGCTTTCAGCTCAACACTGCACCCTCCCAAGAAACAAAAATACTACGGCATTTTTTAAAATCATAATCTTTCCACTAGCTATATTACTAATTATTATCAACAGATAAAGAGATTAATAAAACATTAACCTCCCACTAGCACAACCAAATCTAAGAGAATGGAGATTATAATCTTATTATATTGATCAACAGCAGAGACAGATACAATATCCTGATTTGCAAAGTGTTCACAGGCTACATACTGCACTGAAGTGCTTTTTAGGACTTTGATTTCACTTCTCAGTAATTTTTGGTAACGTGACCACAGTTATTTTATGGTTTGTGTTGGCTTGTCCCCCTTTATGTCAGATTTCTACCATTTAATCATTCACTGCATGCTAATCCATTATGTTTATATCTATCATGACATGTACAGACAGTAAATTACAACACTGTGTGGAAGAAACAAAATTGGAAGAAAAATGGATTAAGTTAAGTACTTTTAAGTAAATTAAATATAAACTGCAATGCATGACCCACAAAATCAAATCATACGCCAGTAGCGCAGAAACACATCAGTACTGGTTTTGTATGCTACTCTGGTATTCATACCTCTGTATTGTATTACCTTTCCCACCTACGGTTTTGAAGGCTATCTGTCACTAAGCCAAGTTTTCCGTCTCATACAATTCTGATTTATTTGCATCAAATTCCCATTTCAGGATGGAAAACCCAGTACTGTGCTAGCAGTGCAGATAAGACAATGCCTAAAGTCTACAACTAATAAATTAATATAAGATGACACATCATTTATTTGTTTAAGGATTGTATTGATTGTTATCACATACATAAACTTGCCAGTTCATGATTGGTAATATTCAAACAGTATTAACTTGGCTATGTGACAGACAACAATTAATTCTATTCTCTCTATATAAACTTCTGCAAAGGAATCAGTAACATGGCTTTCTATTTCCAGAAGAAATCCACTTTTTGAATCCACTTTCTGATTGCTGATAAAGATTTAATGTAATTCATAAGAAGCAAAAGTCCACATATTAACAATCAACACTATTCATTACTTTTAGAGATGCTAAAATACACTTTAAAAAACATTGAAAGCCAGTGTTTAAAGCAGCAAGTTGCTCAGAATATGCAGTGCCTCTTCTACAGGTGTTTAACCTAGACTGAAAGTCTGTTCCCGCTGCTTTCACCCCAGCAACAGTCCAACTCCCACCTCGGGAAATGTACTAGTCTGCTGGATGGTGACCAAGGGCAAAATGTCAGTAAGGGTTCTGAGGGAGGACACAGAGTAAGGCCAGGTCTTTGTACATGACCATTCCTGCAGCAGAGTCCCTCTCCCCCAAAACGGGGCTTAGTTCCTATTGATGCTTTTGTTTCTCACTGAAAGCTGCTTAATTGTTCAAAATAACTCCTATCAGAGCTATTCACTTCTCATTTGAAAGAATTCTAAATTATAAGACGTGGCAGCAGCCAGCAGGGAACCCGCCAGCCTTCCCTGCTGGAAACCCACCAACAGCTGTTCGGGGGCAGCAGCTCCTTTTCTCCTTCTCCCTCATGGCTAACACTAGGCAAGGGCTTGTTTCTGGAAACTCCCCACAGCAGCCCCAGCAGAAGTACCCTGCAGCTTCATAGTCTGCTGCCATTGTAACAGAGAGCGGCAGGCGGCAATTTCCCGGCCCCGGCCCCTGCCTCAA
>NW_010428286.1:0-10648 GCF_000710305.1 Buceros rhinoceros silvestris | reverse complement strand
CCAGCAGAAGTCCCCTGCATCTTCATGGTCTGCTGCCATTGTAACAGAGAGCGGCAGCCGAACTTTCGCAGGCTCTGCATCCTGCTACAAACACATCCGCTTCTCCAGCTGTCCTGCTCCTACTCATTTTTTGACCTTCCCAACCTCCTTTCCTCTTCTGCCTTTTCTATCCATATCCCTCTTTCCTCCAGAAGTGAAAGAAGCAAACAAGCAAAAGGCAATTCAGGGCAACACCAGAGCAGAAAGGAACTCAACTGCTTTGCAAGAATGCTCTATAACCTTTTACCAAACTCTTATCTTTAAAGACTGTTTTCTCAGGGGGTACACAAACCCCATTTCTCACTCTAGCTGGGAAGCAAGCATCATTTGCTAGTTGATTCTTCTGCACATTAAACTGCCAGGACTGTGACAGAAGTAGTGTAACAGCTGGGGGAGGAAGAGCAGGAATTTCAGGTAGTCAATGAAGACATATCATAGAAAACATTTTATTTACAATTTACAAAATCTGTTCTTGTTTCCTGATTGATAACATAAAATTAAAAAATAAAATCCAAACATTTAAAGTCTACAAAAAACTACAAGTTCAATTATTTTCACGCAAACATTCTCATTTATAGTATATAATCACATGTGCTTTTACAGCCACTGAAAATAAAAACATTCCTTCCATGACTTGAAACTAGCTCTGTTTTGAGCATACGAGAGACACCATAAATTGGATTAAAGCAAACCTACACATCCTTGGAACCCATACATCAAACTTACAAAGTTTAAGAGAATTAGTTCTCTGAGGACTAGAACTCCAATACTTTATAAAACTTTTTCCATGAGAGCCATTTATGTCAAAACAAACTGAAGAGTAACTTTAAAGCTGACATAAAAATAAAAACATGAAATTAAGCTAATTTCTGGTGTTATTCCCACTCAGTTACACCACAGGTCAACTTGGACCATGTTCTGTAGAAAATATTGTCATGATTCATCACAGTAAAAAAAAGACACCAAAAACTTACTTAATAAAAGAATCATATCAACTAGATGAACTATGAAGCAATTGCCAGAAAGATTTCAAATTAAAAATATGCTTCCCACCAACATTAAATAAATTCAATCTTCTTAAATGCATTTTGATTTAAAGTTCTCAAAGCACATTTATTTTGTCAAATTAGTATAAGATGCAAACAGGAACGAGCTATTATAATGCCAATATTACCTTATTCAAGCAGATTAACGCTTGCTAATTATTAAATTACACATCTGGCCTGCTGCATATTCTTAGTTGGTAAAAAGTTCTAATTAGCTATTTGAAAGTGTTCGGGGTGATAGCTGAATATTCGCTGTGCGTAAGGATCGTTGTCCGCAGCCATTTTTTGTCCCGCGTAGTGGTGGTAGCTCTCCGAATGAAAGTGTTCACAGTGAAGGCTAATCCATTCTCGTTCAGTACTGTATCTTTCTGCTTCGGCAAGTATTCTCGTGAGAGCCATGATGTAGCTCAAAGCCATCTGAAGGGTCTCATACTTGGACAGCTTCTTATCTTGACCCCACTGTGGAACCACCTTCCTCAAGCGATCAAAGGCTGTGTTCAGTCCTTGCATCCGTCTTCTCTCCCTGGCATTGGCAGCCAGTCTTCTCTTTGCAGCATTTTCCATCCTTTCGGAACGGCACTTCACAACGCAGCCTGGTCCACTTCTGCACTGGATGTCTGATTCTGTGCCTGGATCCAAGTGACTGGATTTACAAGTTTTCATACTGGATCAGCTGCAGTTTCACACACACAAAGATCACTTTTAAAAAATTAGGTATCTAAGAAGTGGCAGGGAAGGCACTGATGCGAGTAGCCTGCGTACCTCCTGAACCTGTTTCCAGATATCAATGATGAGATATTTTTCTTAGCATCAAAAAATAAGATAGAATAAAAGGTCTTCTGGTTCTTCCGGAAATATCTGAAAAATGCTTCTTATTGTTTAAAGAAATAAAGAGTTTTTAATGTCTTATGCTTTCATTCCCTTATTTTCTTTATCAAAGAGATAGAAAACAATGAAATCTCCATTCACAAAATGTGTTACTGAAGAAAATGGTCCGTTTAACCCAAAAAGGATCTTAACAGATTAAAGACACATCAATTCCAAAGGACCATTTCAAATGAATGAAGTTCTGATTCAGTTTAGGAGAGTATTTTGCAATGATGAACTCTTGCGATCTGAAGACATTAACTTCATAACTGAAATTTCTCCTTCCTCAACTCCTGCCGGCAAGCAATGATTGTGTCTTACAGACCACGCGAGGCTTTATAGAAACTGCAAAAGCTAAACAGGTGGTGGCAGGTGGGCGGGCGGCGCTCTGCTCCCATCCCAGCACCTTCCCACCCTGGGAACTACAGGGGGAAAAAAAACCAAAACAGTAAAATCCGAACATTACAGCCTTCATCTGTTGAGAAGTCTTCCAAAGCCATTCTGTCCAGCCCTAACAACTTGCCATCTGGAGTAGTGTCTGGCTGGCCCCACAAGACTCTGGGCAGTTAAGCAAAAGACCCTTTCAATGGATAATCTGTTGCAAGTCAGGAAAAAAAAAAAATCTCTGTGCATTGTAGTATTTGTACATTAAAACAAGTGAAAATGCTGGTTAGATAGAACTAGGGGTAGAAAAAATAACTGTTCTAATGAAACCGAGGACAACTAGCTTAATGCTTTATGGCCGAGAATACTACTGTTTTGCACTCTACGGTACCAAAATAAGTAGATTCAAATTATTAGAAACCCTTCAGCACTCACAAATTTAATACTGTAGAAAGTACACAACATTGTAGAGAGAGGAGTATCTTGAGAAAAATGGGGATTACGTGTTCGCCTGTCAGCAAATCCAACGCCATTAAAATAATTTAAATATGTTTAAACAGTTAAAATGTCACTATGGATTTATCTAATAATGATTGTAGAATTGTTTAGGTAGGTTGTGACATGGATATACACAAAAACATGCAAGTATATAAATCATCTGTAAACTGCCCTTTTTAATACACCATATTAAAGTATACTTGTGTATTTTACGTGAACTTAAAAAAAGAAAAAGTGTCTTTTTAGTAATATCCCTAGATACGTAAAGAGAATAAAAGAGGGTGTGAAAAAAAGAAATCTGCTTGCTGCCAGCGAGGGATCTTTTCTGCTACCAATTGTAATGATAGAGAAGCCACCACACATACACCCACACCCCATAACCAAATCATCTTTCTTTTACTGTACTTGCATTATTAAAACCATTATCTACATAAACTTACAGGGAAATATGACAGAATCATTTAATGACATACACAAAAGGTAAAAAACCCTGCCACACAATGATTTATTATCTGTATTGATTTCAAACTTAATTAAATTGTTACCAGCGTTCACAAATTAGTAACTTTTTTCATTAGAGACTGAATACTGTATATTTATTTAGAACTATAGCTCAATTGTTTTCATTATGACTCCAAAACTCGGTGTAGTTGTAAACAGCTGATTAATCCTTAGCAGAAGCAATGACAATGAAATGAGGTTGAATAATCCAAAAACAATAGGATGCAATTGAACACTAATGGACTCCAGCACGACAGATGTTGAACGTAGGCTGTTACGCCCAGTTGCTCTGCTCTTAATATTCTGAATCCTAATGGTCTTGAACAGAGACGATAGCTGGGGTAGGGAGTCTCCATTATTCCATTATCAAAATCTATGCCACATCTTCAATTTTTAAAGAGGTACAACTGCATCATGTTTCATTAAAAATGTTCAACATTCCTATCTGTGTGCATTGACCTATTCTCCCAAACACAAAGAACTACAACCACACGTTAAAACACTACTTTCTGAATGACAATTTCTGATTATTTGTGTGTGAGAGAGAGCTGAGATCAGCACTTTTCAGAAAAAACACATAACCATACGTCTTTTATAGAAGGATCAGCAAATAGAAGTTGTGAGAGGGGTTTTTTTTTCCTGAAGATGCTTCATGGGAAGTACTGCATGTGCAGTAGAAAAAAAAAATACACCTCTGATCTTCATGCTATTGCTTTACTGCTACAGCCTCTATGGCCAAATAAATTTGTTAGATAAATCCTTTGTCTTTTAAAACAATTCACGAGGGATCTTCAATGTAAAAGAACACAATAAAATTAAGGTGTTTCCTAAGTTAATAAATGTTGTGCGTTCTCATGAGATAGCTATTACTCAATCCAGGTAATTAATCACTCTCCATGTTAAGAGTGCTGTTAATTTCATACCAGAAATATGAAAAGCATCTCTTTTAAAATATTGTATGGTATAGTACAACATTTTTTTCTTTGTCAGCAGTTTTCCTATTTTTAATTTAATATGTTCTGCCAGTACAAATTACAATGAAGACTTCAAATGTACTGAAAATCACAGTTCTTAAAAATTTGTATTTTACTCCACTAATGCATAGTAACATGGTACACAACAGTGCGGTTTATTTTCCCCTTTCTATTTGATTCATTGCCATTATAACGCTTTGACTAACACATTGATGTAATCTCAAGAGAGAAGGTGAGATTTATCTCTCTTACTGAACAAACTGTAACTTTACCTTACATGATTTACTATCAAGTCACAGGACAAGGGCCCAAATCCATCCGGATTAGTAATGATCCCCTATCATGGGCTAAAACCTCTAACAAGACTAAAAATTGTTCCATAGCAGATCAAAATGTCTGCTTTTCATCACTTACAATTTTTAAAGTTTCTGCTTTATGAAAGAGAAGAAAAGTAAGCATTAAGGTCTTACCCATGCCAATTAATTTAGCTCATTTGCACAGCCCACCAGCCATATCAAAATATCTCAAGCAAGAAGATAAACTGCTTTTTTGCTCAGTCAATGAAAGAAAGGGTATCCATGAAATTTGCCCAGGTTTCCTTCACCTGGTTTGATTTCCTCTATGTTTCAATTTGTCTCAGTTATTGCTAATGTAATTCTAATGTAATTCTTCTCCATTTATTTTTAATAATTTCTCTGAGAGCTTATTCTTTGAAATAATTTTTCAAATTATTATCAAGATTTTTACAAGGTAAGTTTTCAAAAAGCTCTTAATACATTCTGCCTGATACACTGCTGCAGTGTTAAAAACTTGTAGATCTCAACTTACTCTAGTCCCATCTTCACTGTACGTGAATGATTTCTCAAGAATTTTCCTTTTACTCTTATTTTATTGTTATATCATAATGTTGAGAAAGAACAACATGAGAACCACCAGAAATATGCTCTGTGTCTACTCAATTACTCAGATTTCAATCCTTGAATCTCTAACTATGCAGGTACAAACTCAGTGCTACTCCATGACCCTAGCAGCATTACTCTTGATTTACATTTTATGCTAGAACAGTATATTTAATAACATTATTACATTTCTTAGGAAAAGCAAGAGAGGTAAGAATGGTATTTCAGGTATAACCCAAATTCATCTTAGCATCTTTAAGTCACCACTGATACTAGGAAAATAAGGGATAGTGTCAGTCATTAAGTGTATTACCTAGTTTCAGGGCTGATGACTACATACAGAACTCCATTAAAAATTGTCTGCTAGATATCCAAGTTAATAACTCAGATGTGATTATTACAGCATCCCCCTAACAAGAGCTGAGTATCTTCCACCTGTGCTACTATGGAAAACGATATCTAACTACTTTTGTTGTGGAATGACTAGTTCTAAAAGCAAGTGAAAGTAACATTTCTGGTTAAAGTCTAATTCCACAATACCTTCCCTTCTCTAGATGTACTAAAAATAACCTATACAAAGCAATAGATCAAAGCAAGAATCTTACCTCTTCCTTCTAGCCAGAACTCACTATTTCATCTCAGGTAGATCCTTTCTAAAAGCCTCCTTGAGACTTCTTACTGCTGCAGTGTATACGGAGCAAAGCCACAGGACTGACATGCAGTATGCTGCGTAGTTACGAGCAGGTGGGAAACTACCAAAATACACCATCCTTAAGGGCCCAGTTTCTAGCAATATTTGACTCATCTCATGAGACAGGCTAGAAATCCATGGTGCGCTGAATAATGTATTTTCCTTCCTTGGTAACTGTTTTCCCTATCATGGCTGCAGGACAGTAAGAATGCAGAGTAATTCACAGATGAATGTTGTGTCCTGAACTGAAGGGAAATTTAGACACTGACTCAGACAGGGAAGTTGAATAGCACTATGCACAGCAGTAAGGTGAGTTTACAGCCACTTCACCTGGGGCTTCCCAACCTCATTCTGGACACTCTTTTCTACGGAGTGCTTAGAACATTTAATTTACCCCCTAAGTCTCTCTGGAGTGAGCTTTTCTTTCTAATAGTTCAACAAGTAAGTCTCCCAACCACACTGATGGCTCTACTTGTCAAACTACCCTCCAGCTATCACTTCTCAGTCATCCTTTCTTTTCCACCTTATCTTTCTTCAGCAGTGTTTCCCCAGGTAAGGCTCAAAAAGCACAGCCCTCCCCACTGACCCTGCACTGAACACCCTTTCAACACAGCTTTGTTTTAAACCATGCCTCTACAACAGGAGGTTTAAAACCTCCTAGGGGAAAAAAAAAAAAAAGAAGAGAAAGGGTTCATTTTATCATGGCACTAGAGGAACATGTTTTGAACCTTTAACTGGCAATATATAGACATATATAGACACATATACATGTACACCAGACAGCTCATGAAAAGAAGCTTCCATTTAGAACGATATTGGAACCCGCTGCACCACTAAAGCAGCAAAAAAAGATCTGACATCATTCAAAGCTAGCAAATTTTTTGAGTACTTGACATTATATAGGTTCTCTATGCTTTACGGTGCAGACATCTATCAAGGTCAGTTCCACCTGTGTGTGCTCCGCGATCTGAAAAAGCTGCCCTGAAGATTTTCACAACAGGACCTATAGGCAACACATAGGGGACACACAGTGACCTGGCACGATGTTCACCGTTCAGCTAGAGCTGTGCGAGGGAGCCTGGACACTGAGGGAAGTACAGCTGTATCAGCTCTGCTCTACACCTGAACCAACCAGCCTGGGCAAAACACTGATCCTCTGTTCACCTTTCAAACATAAACTAACTTGTTTGGCACTAGCTTCAGTAGCACTGGGCAGTACAACTATGCCCACAGCAACCACTTAAAAAAATCAGAATCACTTTTTTAGGCATTACATAGGCATTCTGGCACAGGCAAGAGCAGAATCCATCTATTTAAGATACATTTCAGTTTTTTAAACAATACTTTCCTAGATACACAATTTCGATGAGGTAAGAGTCTTCCAGAGAGACCTTCCTTTCCTATATAGCTTGAGGCTTATCAAAAGCACTACCTATGCTATGCCCCAAGGAACAGATGAGGGAAGGGATCTCGTTTACCCTCCTGACTCCACTCCAGAAAGGAATTACTGGTTTTATTATCTCTGACAGATGTTTTTCTAACCTATTTCGAAAAGCCTGACAGCTCAAGTGATAAACTATTATCTTTTAATATACCAGGTACCTCAGGATTAGAAAGATGAAGTAGGTGGTTGGAACATATTTCACCAGTTGATTTGACCCTATTTCCACACAAGGAAATACAAACTCAGGACTCTTGGGTTCAACTCCAGATTCCAGAGGAAGCAGTACTCCAGGGATTATTTATCTCTTGGACCTGACTTCCCTCTGTTGTGGCCTCTACACTCTAATTTTTTCAGATGTCTCTCATTCAATTATCATTTTGCCCATTCCTCCTTTCTGCGCATCACAATCACCTCTGTAAATACAAGGGGATCTTTGAGACTACAGGGAGATAAACTCCCATGTTTCACCTCCTGTGCCCACTGCCCTCCAAATACAATGAGATAGTACTTTTAACCTCAGACCAGAGGTGTTTGTTCCAAATGCGTTCTGCAGAGATGGTAACAGCCAAAGCCCAACAATTTATGAACCAGCATATGTGAACTAGGATTCATGTGATTATTTTTAGAAGTTTATAAACACAAGTAAATTTAATGAGATCCCTGACACTGTGCTACAAACAAAACAAACCCCAAAACCCCCTAAGCTTCTTACAATGAATGGATGAACTAGAATTTCTTGTTAGGAAAATCAGGTCAGTATTCTTTAATCAAAAGGTACGGTCAGACAATCTTCAGCAACAAAGGTAATGCAGTTCAGGATGTCATCTCAGCAGAGGGTGTGATTTGTTATTACATCTTACCTGCTGACACTTCAGGCTTTTGCCAAAACAGGTGCTCTTACTCCTTTCCTGTCCCTAGGTGCTTGCTTCCTCCTAAACCTTGGCAAGGCAGACAATAATGCAGCCATAAGGTGAGTCAGTTCCCCAAGCTGAATTCGGGAAAAAACATTCTTTCTTACACTGCAGTAAGTAACTATTCGCAATGCCATCTGAAGCATAAGAAACACATTAATGTCGTTGCAAGGAATCACTGTTTAAGAAAAAAAACCACATAATTTCAGTTGTCCTACATTCAAAATATTTTTTTTTAATTAGACAAAAAATACTAAGATCATTCACAGGTTAGCCTTTAAAATCGATTTTTTTCTTTGTAATTCAGAACAAAACAACAAAAATTGAAAACATAAAAACTGAACAGAAAACTATGCTGAGAGACAGTTCGAATTTCATCCTGCAATGAAATTACTTCCCTAGAAGAATCTATACCTTTTTTTTCAGCACAGACATTCAGCTTTCTACTCCTTCCACCAAAGTGCTGGAACATTAATTTTCTCCATTTTTTTGTACAGTGGAAAGTCACTGTCTATAGCCTATTCTTCTCGCTGTCAAGAGGCATGAAGACCCTCAGACTGAAGCTGACATCTTCCCAGCACCTATAACCACAGAAAACTAAGGAGACATGTAAACCAGTGCTAAAAGAGGGTCAGTCTATTTATGAAACACTATTACTTGTGCATAATTTCCATATCATAAAGATTTTGCAATCTGCAACCCGCACCCTGCTTTACTCAAAGTACAAAAAGAATTAATATGCAGGAAAATAGAAGGTAATTTAAGTATGAAAATGAGTGTTGAAGTGTCTGCTTGACAAGCAGAAAAAACCCAACAACCATAGAGAAAGTAACCTGGGTTTAGAAGCAAAAAAGTACACAAGAAAGAAGCTCTGTAAGGGATAAAACATGGTGTCTAATGCCATGACCTGTGGAGACTTGAGCATGCTTAATATTAAGCCCTGAGTAATCCCACTGAATTCAATGGCAGCCTGCTTATAACATCTAAGAGAAACACCAGAACTTAGGATTTCAGGGAAAAGAGAAAAAGCAATGGAAGACAAAGGGGAAAAACAAAGGCCACAAGATGAGATGTAAGCAGAGATGCAGGGAGGAACAGAAAGTGAGAATAAAGGGAAGGTGAAAAACAAGGGAAGGTTTCAAGCGGGCTGAGTCGCAACAGTTTACAGTGGCTGGAATCTACAGTGTATAATATTAGGAACTGTCTTTTTTTTCTTCTCAAACCCTTTGACTCATTGTAACATAAAGAAGAGAATGTGATGCACTTTGGAAATGAATTACAGTGATACATCTGGTTCCTAAGCAATTAGGAGGAAGACTCTCAAAATTCATCTCCCAAAACGTAATTACTGCTACCATTACTGTTGCTTGCCCAAGACTAAACAGCGTATATTGTGCCTTATAGTTTATTGACTGAAATAAAAATATAGGAAGCAGCAACAGAGAGAACGATGCCACAGGATGCTTTTTATAAAACAATTTTTCAGTTCAGAAGGAGTTATTTTCTTGTGCAAACAGGCATAAAATTGCTACCCACTGCCCTGCTTCTCATTGATTTCTACTTGGCACAGTTTGCCAGATGCTGTTTGGTCTAAGTGTTGCCTTGACCTCCACTGGTGACGCTGGCCCCTTTTTGCTTTGTTGCGCAGTATTTTCCCAGCAGGGAGGTCCCACCCCTCTAATAGTTCAGTTGCAACTTTTGCTAAAGGCTTATAGGTTACCCATATGTTGTATTGGAGGGGCCAGACTGACTGGAATTAACTTAGAAGTGGCGTCCAGCATTGTGGCTGGAGCTGGCCCAGAGGAGATTATAAATGCCCCAAAACTAATTAAATATTTTGTCTCCCACTGGTAAACAAAAGCGAATGAGGGCAAAAATATGAAATGCTTGATTTAACTAGGCTCTGTAAGTAGCTTGACAACGGCAACTCTGAAGTCAGCGATGCATGATTTAAAAGCCCCTAATGGGTCAAAGCTGTTACATATATGAGACTTTTGTCAATTATCCTCACTTTATATACTTGCAAAACTGTTACATAAATGTACTTACCGTCAGTTTTCAGAGTATTTCACACGGCATTTCTGGGGTAAGAGCTCTGCAGTCCAGATATTTATTTGGAAGCATTCTTAACTTCCACTTTTGCACTGAAAAAAAGACAGAAAATAAATATGACCACTGACAGAAAAATGTACAAATAAGAAATGACAGTATTTTCAGTAACATTTTCAAGGATACGAACTGTCAAATGGTGCTTCCTACAAATAAGATAGAAGAATTCTCTTATTAATAACATATTTAGTAACACTTTTAAAAAATTGTTAGCAAAATGTTTTTTTCAAGGCACTTCTATTTAAAGAAATATATAGAGATATACATATAAGAATATATAAAAAT
>NW_010428285.1:0-4944 GCF_000710305.1 Buceros rhinoceros silvestris | reverse complement strand
AGGAGCGGCTGACCGGCACCGCCGCTGCCTGCCCGTGCCGGTGCGCAGCCCCTGGCGGCGTCCCGGAGAGACTGCTGACTTCCTCCCTGCCCAAAGTGAGAGTTTATTCACGTCAGGCATTTCCCAGCGACACATCAAGGAAAGTAGGCAGGTTCAAGTCAACCATGAAATGGTCACTTTTTAACCCCGTCCTGTCCTCATTAGGGAAATACTCAAACAGAGTCCATTTTCAAAGAGGGCTCTTAATGAGGGGAGCTTGCCAAGTCTACCAGCTGCAGTTCCCATAAATTTACAAACCAAAAGAAGCAGGGGGATGGGCGAGGGGAGGAGAGAGCCTGTATAAGACAGGTAATGTCAAAGGAAACAGCAGTAGCCCAACGCATTAACCCTTACAGAATCCACACCGCATCCCCGCAGCTCAGTTTCTAACTATGCTTACTCAGTTTCCTCAGACTGGCAGGGTTTGAGCAACAGCCACGGTTTTTCCCTTCTACACTCTGCATTGATAAGTGACAAGTTCAGTGCATACACTTAGGCAAGAAGGGATGAGGCAAACTCGGTGTTAACCACAATGAACAAAATTTATTTTCCTATCTGGTGTAGTATACCACCCAAATCCTATCATCTTTTCCTCTACCCAAATACTGCAGAAAGCTGATAATACCAGCTTAAATACTGGAGTTTCCCTTTGAATAAATACTCAATTTAACTGGAGTTAATTTACTATAAAAGTACAAATACACTGATGTCCTCGAACACACCTCTTTGAGTCCCTGAACTCAGACGCAGCAAGCTATTACTGTGGACCTGATGTAAAACTATAATAAGCCCCCTCCATCCCCCTTCTTCCTTGCCGCCCTCCGTGATGATCAGGGCAAGCCCCAACACCACATCAACAAGGCTGCCCCTGTGAAGTGCATTGATGTGAGAAGTCTCCACTTTCCCAAGCAAGGCTTGCAGAAGGCCTCAATGCCTCCCAGATCCTGGCCAAGGGACTGCCTTGCACTAGAAACTTGTGCACTGAAGGCAAGAACCTTCTGGCAAGATCCCAGGAATGAGGAGAGGCAAGAAGGAAAAGGCCAATGGAACAAGGTAAGGGCAGACACCAAGCTGGCTGCTTTCTGCAGCCCTCACTCCTGCAAGCGGCTGTGGAGTTGGGGTGAGATTCGGTTTGTATCCCCACAGCAGATGGCTGAGTGTGCTTTTGCACCCCTACCCAGAGAAGACAAGGGGGCTGAGCCCAGCCAGCCCTGCAGCATTGCCAATACCCCTCAGAACAGTGCTGCTGGGGATCACGGCAAAGCCAGACCCTCCTGAGAGTCAGTCTGCTGGCCAGGACTGAGCAGGCCTCTCATGTGAAGGCATCTTGGGGGAAATGAAGCTGCCTGGCCGGCACAGTTCAAGCATTGTCTTGTCTTCTGCATGACCTAGGAGGCAAGGCAGGCATGGTGCAGGTTGCCATGGGCTTGCCTCCAGTTTGACCCGCAAACTCTCAGTGCATCAGTGAAAAGTACGTAAATAGGCATGTGGGAACTGAGTTAGCCTGGAGAAACATAGTATTAATGCAGCAATGACAGCAGCCGCAGTGGCTGGACCCTGGCATGCAGGGAGATGTTGTGGGAAAATGGTTCAATTGCTTTCAAGTCCTGGCTTGCATTAACTCCCCATCCCCCATAAAACCCCTTCTCTCCCACCCCCCACACTAAAAACCTTGCTACTGCTGCGAGCTCTCTGCTGTTGAAGCTGTGTGCTGGGGGGACAGTTGCTTTTTGTCCTCACTGACAGAGCTATGCCAACCTCCCCACTCTATCTGGAAGTTCAGCTACCATTTCAATGTGGGCAATAAAAGTCACCATCTGACCTTCCTGATGAGAGACACCTGGAGTTGTTCTCCACTCCACAGGCCAGGATGGGCACATGCACACAGGTGCTAGAGAACCTCATGCAACAAAAATGCATGTTCAGGAAGAAAAGGCGCCTTTCACACCAGTAAGTGGCAAATACTGAAGCTGGGTGTGAATCACACTGCCTGAACGTGCGCACCCTCCAAAGAGGTGATTGCCCCCACTCCCCTTCCATGCCTCCCACCCGCCTCTGGCCACCGTGGCCAGGATGGAGGGACATCTGCTGTCCGCACTGCAGGATGTGAGACAGAAAGAAGAAGATCCACCCCCAGCCTGCTGCTTTAAACGGCTCCCGACGTAACGTTACGTTCACCTGACTCTCTTAACCAATTAAAGGCGGAATTACTGTACTACATGGAATAATTCTATTTGTCCGTTTCCCAAAACAAGGAAGTTTTAGCTCAAACCAGGACAGCACCACACCAAAAATCAAGGAGAAAGACATTGCTAATTTTGAAGCGTGCAGCCTAAAATACTCTCAGAATACAAGCAGGCAGTTTGACCAACTGTTTAAATGTACTCATACTGAACTTCCAAGAAATCAAACTTTCATTAAAATTCCTTTAGTCTTTTTGTGAAAATCAGAAATAATTGATTCTGCCACATGGTTTTTCATCTGGAAGATTCAGTATCTGAGAACCAGCTCCAAAACTTGACTTAAGAGGTCTCTGTGATCCAAAACACAAGCTTCACAGTGGTTTTTTATATCTAGTTAAATAGCGATACTGTTAAATTCTTTTTCACCCTTTGTTAGAAAATGCCCTTCACACACATCTGTTAGATATACAATTACTTAGGTACATACATAAACACTGAGCAGCCCCAAAATAGCATAGTTTATGTCAACTACACGTAACAAATAACTGAAACCATATCACATATTATCATAGTGTTATCTAATGGCGATTCTGCACATATGACTATTCTTTGCGCCTTGCAAGACTTCTTGTACCATCGTATTGAACTACAATTTAAAGTTTCACATCTTTGGCATGATCAGAGCCTTGGTCAGTTTTTTCATGTACAGGAGTATTGTGTGTGCATATAGATATATATGTATATATATAAACGTATGTATAAGCACAGAAAGTTGGGTAGAAAACCCTTAGGGAACAAATACAACTAATTAAATAAGGAAACTGGTAATACATTGGTTTATGGGGTCTTGATACATTTTATATGTAGCTGAATTGTAAGGTGACTTAAAATGCAAGCAGCAATCAGTAAAACTTCTAAGTCAGTGTAGTATGACACCTATAAATATATGCATCATAACATTTACTACCACTTTTGTTTGCTTCTGGGTGATCAGAAGAAACACTGTATATAAACTGCATATAGTAAGATCAGATGGAAAGCACTCATATATTTACAGTCAAAAGTGAAGAAACACTCTATCGACTCTATCCAGAGACACATACATAGGAAGGGTGTGTGCGCTTGACCCCTGTCCGTATAAGGTTTGATGGGGACTGTAATACTTGAGCTTTCAACTGCTCTCAAACCAGCAAATGAAAAGACCAAACCTCAAGTGTAAAGCTGTAAACCACAACGTTTTGGGTTACACAGCTGTGCAGTTTTTGTCCTCACTGCGGGTTACATTCTCAGCCTTACAAAGGCATGAAAACCTCTTACCAAAATACAGTAAATTCTTTAAAAATTCACATTTTCTGATCGTAAATGTCCTAGAAGTAAACAACAACAGGAATAAAATTTTGGCACCATGTTTTCTGGTGGTTTTTATCACTGGACAGATTTTGAGAATACTGGGAAAAGGGCAGGGTCTAAAAGCTGGATTTAGATGTCTGCCCAAATTAGAATTATAAAAGTGCTCTTTTTTTTTTCTTTTGATTCAAAGGTAAAATAGTAAGAGTTGCACCTCAAAACTTCTTCAGAGAACATTAGGAGTTAATCTTGTGTGTGTTGGTGGGTTTTCCCTGCCAGCTACTGTACGGGGTGGGGGGGAGTTTGAGATCTTGTCTATCCCATCTCAAGTTCAATGGCAGCGCTTTCCAGCAGCGGGAGGAGAAGATGGCCATGTTCGCAGCCCTAATAATAATTCAAATCACGCCACATCGGCATCTTGTGTCAGAGTCGAAACTGGCTTCCCCGCCCCCTTCAACCTGAGAGCTGCCAAGTCCTCACGCACTCCGCATTGAACCACAACTTAATGGATGGGATATTGTGCATTAAAATGTGGCCCAGACACACAGGCGAAGAGAAGACAAGAGGGAAAGCAGACAGACAGACACACACACACACATACAGAGAGACATGCAAGAGAAAGGAATGAATTAAAATACACAGAGAGGTCCCACAACAAAACAGCCGTGAAAAAAAGGGGGGAAAAAACCAACAACAAAAAGAAACCCTCTAAAGCAACTTTAAAAAACAAGCCAGAAATGCCACCCGAACACTGCATCCTGCAATACCGCGTGAAAGAGACCAGCACAAGACTCCAGACAATTTATCGAGCAGACCATACACAACAGCAATGCCATTTCCTCAACGTTATTCACTAACACTGCAGTCCATTAAGCAAAAAACAAAACAAAACAAAAAAGCCCCAACCAAAAAACACCAAGACAACCAGAGAGAAAATTTTATATTAAAACATGAGTAAAGAAGCAACCTCTACAGCAACAAGAAAAGAGTGGAAAAGAACTGTCTGCCAGGTACAAATAAAGTAGCATTTGCATTAATCCTTTCCAGCTCTTAACTGATAATTGCCTGCCAGAGAAGAAGGGGGAGGGGGGAAAGTTGACGCAGGAAATGTGCCAAGTTCAGCACTTTTGGACTCAAACTCCCATCAACTGATTCCTGGCATAAAAGTGTGACCCATATACAAAAGCTGCCAAAAAAGTAAAATATAAACAATCCACCACTTATATCTCATCCTGTAAAGCAGAAGTGATACCACCATTCAAAAAGAGGGTCTAACATCCACTTTGAAACCACAGAGACACAATCTCAGCCTGGAGGAATTAGAAAACAAGAATCAAGCAAGCTAAATATATATATTTCATATATATATATATAT
>NW_010428284.1:9837-10647 GCF_000710305.1 Buceros rhinoceros silvestris | reverse complement strand
TTTATTATTATATAACAAATACTAAACACTGCAGCATATTGTTACTGGTACCACATTTTGCATGTGCACTGCTTCAGACTCATCATCCTTTCCTGTGCTCCTTATCCAGCTGATTTGTCCTCCTTGTCTAACGACAGGTTTCCTGTCTGGGAATTGAAAATCTTCAGCAGACACAAGACATACCCCATGCTCCAGCAGTCACAGCTTTGCGATGTGAGCACTGCAAATGCTGAGTATTAGATAGATATCATGAACCAATCTCAGCTACTCTACTTTCACCAAACCCTCCCCCCATCTTCAGGGACTTTATCTTGCACGTACAAGCAAAACATGGGCCTGCTGCTTCATAACAGCTTCTTCGCAACTGCCTCCTCATACTTCTCTTTTAATAACGTAACCCAGGATTACTTGAATAAAGGAAAAGGAAAATATTTTACTATGCTTGTCACATGCTCTTTCACAGCCTGCATGCTGGTGGGCTTTCTTGCCCAGGGGAGAGTGAAAGGTCAAGGCACAGAAATACCCAAGTCATCTTCAGCTTTCGCTCCGGGATACAGTTTATTATCTAAACATCAAATTCATAAAGTAAAGTAACACAAAGCAAAGATACTCCCTCATCCAAAGCCAGCTGCAGGGGCTCCCAGGCTTTCCATGCCAGAAAAGGGGCACACATCTTCATCTGAACCCCTGCTGAATCAAGTGACAGGGAGGCAGCCTGTAACCCTTTCCTGACTGTTTAACCCCGTCACAACAGGGTTTGCTGTTGTGAATGTTTTATTCCAGGGCCGAAGCAGAGAGTTTTACACTCTT
>NW_010428284.1:0-9739 GCF_000710305.1 Buceros rhinoceros silvestris | reverse complement strand
CAGGTCTTTGAGCACACTACGCTTTGAGGGTTTGTTTTGTGCATCAGTACTTACAGCAACATTAGATAATTTTGCTAAACTAATTTAAAAATCAGGCTAGGATTATTAAATATGATTATTAAAAAAAAGGAAACATTTCTTCACCACAACAAGCCTGTACGTAAATTTTAGCTTTCAGAAATATGCTATCGACCACAGAAAGACCAACCATACTTTTAAGAGTTCATGACCTTTAAGAAGCTGCTGTTAGATATGAGTTTTCTACACTCAGCCAAAGAATCAAGACAAGTGGGGAAGAATAACAATAAAAATATGCAAAAGTGTTGCGTGTTTTGAATGCTTAGAACTGAAAAACATGATGGTAAACAGAAAACTAATAAGGAAGAGTTTTTTTAAATAAACCCTTTTCTCAGAAAGGCAGATAAGCTGGAGGTTTGAAAACAGGAAGCAAGAAAGAGAGGAGCAGAGAGGAGAAAAGCAGGTGGCTGTATTTCTGAGGCTGCTTCAGTCAAACGCCTTTCACAAGCAGACCGTGGTTACCTGCTGTACTGTGGGCTTGTGAAGATGGAAGGCAGTGCTAGTTTGTTTGACTCAAAAACCCGAGTAAAAACTCAGTCCCTCAATTGCTGTCCTGCAAATTTAAACATAATTTTCCTGGATGCTGGCTGTAGAAGGTTTATCTTAACAAGCTAGAGAACAGTAGAAGAGACACTGGGCAGATCTGCATACTATTATCACTCCAATTTAATGGGAAAGACAGAAAAGATGAAATGTTATTATGTCCAGAAACACAAACCTACACAGCGCTCTTCTAACAATAGGTCCATCTTGTTTTCTGTTATTCTAACAAACATTTTACAATGCCCTCATTTGTATGAGTAGCACTTGGCTCTCTGTACCTTGTCCCACTGTCCCTGAGGAAAGCGTGAGTAGCAGAGTCTGCCCCATGCGTTCCATAAAACTGCATTTAAGTCATGTTGTTTTCACTTTTCTGGAGATAAGAGGTGGTGCTGAGAATGAATGGGATCCTTTCCCTTCTGTGATCCTGCAAATGAAGTGTCTAATTAACTCCTTTGGTGCATCCTTTAACACTGGGTTAAGGCACAGAGCAAAAATAAAACCACTCAAGTTTCAGACCTCAAGGTTAATTTCTTGCCTGGCAGATAAAAGCACTTCCCTTCTGCTTGAAGACGTAGCTAATTTGATGTGGAATCACTGAAATGAAATCTTAAAAAAATGTCACTGGGCTTTCCCTCCGGTCACTTTCAAGGGTGAGCAAGTCACTGTGCAGGCTCAGCACTAGACACACATCTCCTTGCAGTCTTCTGCTGTAACTACTAGACTAACTACTTTCTCTTCCTCTCCTACAGGACCAGCAGCCCATGAGTGATGGATATCCTTTAAATCTTGCTAAGGGAGGATAGCTCAAGCGAAATCTCTCCCAAGGGGAGGGGGGGGGCAGCGACAAAATGTGGATCCCCTCTCCGTCACAGAATCCCACACCTCAGTAGTGCTGCATCCCTGCCCGCTCAGCAGTGACTCTGTTGACATGAATCACCTCATCTGTAGCTTCCTCCTCCACCTCTACTCTTCTCCCTGCTGTGCAAGAGTATGTACAAACAGCGAGATGTAATTATCCTACCTGCCTTTTTTGCCTAATTTTCATAGAGTTTTCGTGAGATCAGTTGCAGGAGAAGTAATGAACAAACTACAGCCCAGATAACATGATCACACACTCCTTGTCTGAAGAGAGGACAAGATTTGGGCTCTGCACAAAACTGCAATACAGTCCTTTACACAACTGGCGGATTAAGTAGGAACCAAATCAGGTCCTGTCACTTTAAAACTTTCCTTCACCCTCCATCACCTTCATCCATCAGTCGCCTGCAGCATGTATATTGAGGAATCGCGTGCAAACCTTACCATAACCCAAGGCTTAACATAAACTATACTCTTTCAGGTCATTGGCAAATAACAGGTATATCCGGTTGTGCCTTTGTACTTGCCTGCACGCAAATTAAAAGCGCATGTAAAGTTACAATAATCAAAGTCAGTCAGGGGGAAGGGGAGGAGAGCAGGGGGATAATAACCAGGGGATCGGGTTATTTATCTTCACAGGGAAGCCACTGAGAGGAGCCTGCTTGCATGCCATTTACACCTCAAAAGAAAGACAGGGGCAAAACTGGCTTTTGGCCAAAGCCATCCCCTAGAGCACCTCAAGCTGTGCCTAATCCTGCCTTCCCTCTGCATCTGGTAAAGTACTTCATCTCCACTGCTGCAACCTCTTCCCCACACTGCCACACAGTGTTTTACACTTCCTCCTCGACTGCAGGGTGAGAGCATTTCTATGGGCCAAGATTGGACTTTGGGCTTTCTTCTTCGGGAGACCTTTGCTCTCGTGGTCTCAGCTACCCCTGTTTTTTGCCTTTGCCATGAGGGTTCACCTCCAGGGCAATGCTGCTTCTGCGGCTGCTTCATCCCCTATTCCCTGATACAGCCAGCACCCCACTGGGTGATCCCAGACCCGCCCGGCCACCCCAGGGCGGGCATGGGCTCCCGCACTGTTCTCCCCTCCGAAGGCAGCCAGCAAGCCTTCCTGAAGGCACTCTAAGCCTGGGTGTGGGCTGCTTGGGAAAGGGAAGAATTTATGGCAATTTTTTTCTCTTTCTCCTTTGGCGTGCCATGAGATTAACAGACATTAGCAAATGCCTCTTCCCGGAGTGCTGTGACAAGACAAAACCTGCCCTGACTGGCACCTGCAGTCTGTTTCCCTCCTGGTCTTTGATCTGCCATTGCTGAAGGTTAAAAGACCTGAATGGCTCAGAAACAGACACTTCCTTGGGTTTGCTTCCAAACGCTAGGAGCAATCTGTATGTGTCAAGAGTGTTTTCTCTCCTTGTTGAATTTACTGAGGGCTAGAGGAAATCTTTGTTATTACCATTATTATTATTTGACTTACAGAAGAAGTCAATCATCTTGATCAAGATTGCAGTCCTTACGTGGAATACTGTAAAAATCACCTAGGCTCAGTTTTCCACCAGCGACTACGTGTATCACAAAGGGAGTTTCCCTTATGCCCTTCTTTTGAATATATTTTCTCCAAGTCTTTCTTCAAATTAAAAAATGTGCAAATAACTAACTCCCATTTCCCACACCCCAGGGAAGGATGTATTAACCGCATACATCCCAGTGCCCGGTATTTGAGTCACTTCGCTTACCACTGAAATGCAGTTACTGCTAGAGGCACATACACCAAACGCTTGCAGAGCAGAGCAGAGCAGAGCAGAGCAGAGGAAGCCAACAACGCCCTGCTGCAGCGGGATGTGTAAGTGCTTCTGCAGCTGAGCTTCAGCAGCCAAATCACTGAAGGTCCTGGTTTGGATTTACACACTTCCATCTCACAAGTTACTCCAGCAAAGACAATGTAGCCAGAATAACTGTTTCTGGTGGAAAATCTATCACTCCGCAGCTTCTTCACAAATACTATTCAAGGTTTTATTGACCTGCAGTAATGAAAGGGAGAAGGAGGGTGAGTACGTTCCCTGGCTCATTTGAGCAGCGCTATCTAAGGGGTGACATTTACAAGCAACTCCTTGACTGACATGGAACTTCTTAGGTCTGTGACAATGAATCTTCTTCGGGAAACCCCAGCTAAAGGCTAGAGAAAGCCCTCACAATTCACAAATCATCGTGTTCCTGTTTGGTTCAGCTGCAGTCTCAACAATCTGCTAGAGTTCAGTACCACCACCTCTCTCAGAGCATCTGAAAACCTGACAGGAGCAGTACTAAGGATAATACATTTTTAAAACACTGAAAACTTTCCATTATAAAATCTCAATCTTTTGGACAAGGAATTACCCCAGCCTCTAGGGAGTCCATGCCTAATAGCGTAAGCAAGTTTGGTGTATCCACTTGAACGCGCAGGTAAGCAGAAGAGGCTTTTCAGAAGTTAGAACTGAAGCCCAAAGCAGAGAGACACAAGCTGCCGGGCCTGAGATGAACACAGGTAGCCAAGACCTGACTTTTGCACTCAACATTATGCTTCAGGAACAGGTCTAGTCTGACCTCAACAGAGAAAGCATATATATAAAAATATATACACAGATACATACATATGTACATATATAAAAGAACATATACTGTACTAGAACCCTAGCACCACTTTCTGAAGTACTCTTAGATGTTCTTAGGCCAGCCCTAAGCAGCAAGACTGAAGGTATCGTAACAGGGGACAAAGTAATGCTCACATATGTGAGCAGCTCCCTTACCTAGATCAGGCCTGCATCTCCCACTACGTACTCAGGTTTATTCTCCAAAGGAAGTAGAATTCCGAAATTCAATTCAGATTGCTCTAGAAGCTACTGGATCCAAATCGTGTTGCCTGCTTTAACATTTTTCTTGAGTTATTCTGCTGGAATGCACAAATGAACAGTGCGCACACAATACGAACTGAAAAACTCAAATGACCAAAACTGCGTCATGGGAAATTGTTACTTGGGAAGTGGTGAACTGAACATTCACAGGCTGAGCTAATCATTGGCTAAGACGCAAGCTAGGAAAACCCATGTTCTCATCAAAGAACTGTAAGGTTCTTCATTCCATCTGCGCTTCACTATCCTCTCTATGCAGAAGAGTCACAGTGTCTACTGGCACAGAGTTCCCTCAGCTGGGAACTCCAGGTCCTCCATTACTTATACCTTTGTCCAGCTTTAATCATCTGGTCTGAAATTTTCTACCCCCCCAAAATCCATGTTTTATATTGTATGAGAACAAGGAAAACAAGTTGTTCATATTAAAACACGGTGGTGGCCTATTCTTTGAAAAGCTCTGTGGCCTTAGGCTCTAAAACGGGGGCTTGAAATTCATCTGGGTAATGTCTTTCCCCCCACATTTGTGCCTTTTGCTCTTCCCTTGATAATACACTCAAATTTCGACCAGTTTCCAAACTCTGAAAAAGTTCTTTTCGAACTCTGAAAAAACGCTGAAAAATTTTGCACATAGATAGGAAAGACTTTGTAGAACTTCACAGGTAAATCTCCAAAACACTCACCCCTTCAGAATATGCTTCTGTCTGTGAGTGAAGGCGACTTCACTTTCAGCTGTAGGCCAGGGCTGTTTTGAGCCAGCATCCTGCGTTACGCTGAGTGTACAACCACACACCATTTTCTAAAACGGCAAACACTAAAATCTTAGAGTTAATTAAGCAATTGAGTTGCAAACTTTGCATCACCACTACTAATACAACATCCAACAAAGTCTTGAAAACAAATGAGAAATAAAACATTACTGCTTTTTAACAATATTGGCCCTAAGCAATGTATAATTTTTAAGATTTGGAGTGGCCTAGCACATCGTACAGGCTGTAAGACTACTACGCTTCAAAATAAAGATGGACCCTGGCAACACAGCTCTTGGTTCTGCAAACCTCAGAAACAGTGTGGGGAGGTAAAGCTGCCAGATGCCCCAGGGAGCCCCTTTGCTAAAGAGGGAGAGTGAGCAGGCACAAGTTTGCCCTCACATCACATGTTGAGGACAGATACAATAATGCACATCATGGGCAGCATCTAAACCTTCCTAAATTCTGTAATTTCATTTAAAGTCTTCAGAGTACTTTAATAAAGAGCATTTTTTATATAATATGAATACAAAGACACACACAAAACACCACAGATGAATGTAAATTAGATTTTGCTTTCTCACCTCATAGCAGAAAACAGTTTAAAAAGACTTCTCAAAGGGTAGCCACAAAGGGATCGGCGCTGTGTTTTCCTCTCAAGAAAGACTTAGCTATGTGGTTTCATCTAACACAGTCAAGAAATACCGCACGCTTTTGAAAGAAATATTGCAGGAATTTGGCAATGCGAAATTAAACAGTTGCATAATCAATTTTGATGCCTGAATTAAGTATGATGCTATGTCCTCGTTATCACACCTATGTGTTACCTGCGTGGGAGCAGACCACAATGTATGCATTTAATTTGCAAGTAACACGGAAAGTGCAAACAGATGGAGAGGCTACAATTCAGACTAGCACTGAGCTGAGCCCCAGCAAGTACTGGGATGTTTCTTGCCTTCCCACAGCAGCTGGGGGAATTTGGCTCAGAATTAGGAGCCCAATTTAGGCTTTTCAGTAGCAAGGGAGAATTAAAAATGTGATCTGGGAAGTCAGTGGGAATGAAGGGAAGAATGAAAGTCCAAAGAAAGCTGCAAGCTAATGAAGGTTAATAATGTGATATGTAACCACAAAAACATAGGCTTTAAAAAGCACACGCCAAATGCTCTATTTTAGGCCACAGTGAGTGGCCTAAATATATAACCCTGAATCATGGAGCTGCAGCTGGCTCCTGTGTATGCTGGACACTCTGGGTAGCACCGAAGATGTAGCTCATTGTATTTTGCTCTCATCTCATCCTTGGCATGACAAGAAAGCTGAGCAGATACTGGAACCCGCATCAGACATGATCTCATTGTCATCCGTATTTGTGGTACCCCAGTCTCGGGTTAGTTTGAACACTGAGGAGTTCAGTGTTGTGTAGATAGACCCGAGCAAGCAGGCACATCTATATGGGGCAGAGCAGCAAGCACAGATGACGGCTGCAGAGCCGGCTGCCCTGGCATGGCACTGTGTCTGGACTGAGGCGCCGGTGCAGACCTTCTTCTGGATCTGAAACTAGTGGAAGCATACTGGTAACTTGCGTTGTGCTGGTTTACGTTGTGGACATCATCTGAGAGAGCTGTTGTAAATGCAGAGGCGTGCAGGTTCTAATTCTAGACAGTAATCTGATTGTTCTAGTGGCGATTTTCCTGACATACAGCAGTGTTGTTTAGACTAGAGTCAAACTCCAGAGGTGCATACGAATGCCTGTAAAATTTTAAGCGGCCTGAAACAATAGGATAGTGCACTTGTTTAAGTTTCTGGGTGATTTGTGTTTTACAGTTACACTACTTGTTTCTTCACCTTATATAGTATTGTGCAACACTCAGAAAATCAGAAACAAGGGATTTCTGAGGGATTTTTCAATGGCTCAGATCATTCTATAAACTGTAAACAATTTGTACAAGCTCTGTACTGAACATTGCTCAACTGTCAGATAATCCACCCTGAGATTACGTAAAATTAAGAGAGGAGGAAAAAATACATAGTCCCATAGACAGAGAAACCCAATGTGGGAGGGCTCTCCATGGAAAGCTGCGTAAGAGGTAAGGAAAGAAAATGGGACAAGGTCAAGCCCTCGAGAAATTCCAGTTGCTGCTCATGAGGATTTATGAGCACACCTTGCCTGTGTCCATACAGGAAACCAATGGCTTGCCATTGTTAGAAGAAAAACAGAGAACAGGGTCTGCAAACCCTTATTTAGGTAAGTAATTCTTAAAACTTGTAAAAAAAAGGGGTTAAGGGGTTTACTTGGAAAAGGAAGAACTGTGGCAGAGAGATAAGAATTTCCTCTCAAAGGTCAAATTAATACTGTCCAGGTTTTGTAATTCCTCCTCCCTTATCAAGCTTTTACCTCCACAGCAAGGACTCTTGTCCGCATACATAAAGCACCTGCATTCAGAGTCGCAGAGGTACGGATGTCCCCACAGCCCCCTGCATCTGATGGACCTGTCAAATGAATCAGGATTTTTACCAGATTAGGCCCAAATTCCTTTCCCTTAATCTTAAACCATCCAATTCTGTCCTTTGAACTCCTTTTCTCTTCCCTATCTTACATCAAATAGGGTTTTCTAGGCCTCAGAAATAATTCATTTTAGGTGGCATACATTTTCAGTGATTCAGTCTTCGATGCCTAACAAAACTAACCCTGTCTCAGGAACTTGGGACTGGCTTTAGTAGTATCTGTGTCTGAATTAAGTCTTCAAAATGGGGAAAAAAAGAAACATGCATTATCTAAGTGCACTTCTGGACTTCTACACTTCTTGAAACGAAAGAAGTGAGAAGAGTAAATAAAGAGGTAGGTAGGAGGGCAATTTGTGGAATATAAGGGACCAAGGGCCCGATCATCCGTCCATTGCCTGCATTTTGTGACACACTAATTTATTGGTGTGACAGAACGCTTCACCCAAGTTCTGCTTCATTATAAGGGGCTATTTAAGGTCACATAGAATCAGAGCCTAGAAAACTGGGTGAATGTTCATTGCATACAGTCAAAATAATACTCAGGCTGTAATAGGTACAACGGTAAACCAAGACTGTAAACATCCTGGTGGTACAGCATGTGGTGCAGTGGGACCAGCTGGTACTACCACAATAGAACAAACCATCTAAAAGAGATTTTTCTTTCTCTCCTGTCTAAAAGCAAGAGAACTCCTGAAGACCAAAGAGAAGTGGAAAAAAAAAATTAAAAAGTTTTCTTACAGCATTAAAAAACATATCAGGAATTGTAATTGCTGGGCTCATGCCTTGAACTGTAGATTCGCAGCTCACGGTAGTGGAAATGTGCTTTTCCTCTGTCCTGCCTGCTAGCAGCCAGGAATCAATCCCCCTTGCTGAATAATATTGAGAAAAATGTCAGTGGGGTGAAAAGCACACAGTGCACTGGACCCGTGCTCACCCACCAAACGGATGAGGAACAGTGAGGTGGGTGCAGGACCACTTGCAGCAGAGGTAAGAAATGGCAGAGCATGTCCCCTCCGGCAGCCCCATGCAGAGGTGTTCTTCCTCTTACCAACTGCAACCAGAGGTTGGCAACCTGGACACTGTTTATAAATGCAGATTTACATGGGAGCTGGAATGGAATTTGTTCTGCTTGCTCCAACATAAATGGCAATCCGTCACTTCAGCTGCAGTACAACTCGTTTAAGTGCTGCACTGCAGAAAGGATTTAGGGACTTATTAACAACAGCTCTAAAAGCTAGGTTTTAGGCATCTGATTCCCACGGTCACTAGGAAAAAGCCAAATTTACCTGCTGGCAATGTCAGATGCCAGCACTATGATCCAGAGCTCAAGTAACTGATCTAAGCTAGTCCTTACCGCCCAGAGCCAGTGCTCAGAACACTCTGCCGGGAGAAGCCCGTATCTCTTCTTTGACATGTGACCGGTGAAGGCAGGAAGGGTGGCTGTCAGGGTGAGCAGGACAGGCCACTTCACCATAGCTGAGTAGTTACAGCGTGTGAAATTTGCTTTCAACCTTCTGATGGTGATGGAAAGGCCAAACCACCTAGTCCCTCTCCAAACACGCCATTGGCGTGGAGCTATCTTTGCTCCTATTTGAGGCTGGGCCATGTGTTGGACTGGACTGCAGGGTCTTTCCAGTTCACCCCAGAGATGGGGCTGTGAAGAGGGCAGCTCACTTTTTATGGCACTGCTCAGAAAAAGTGGTTTAACACCTCTGTCACTTGGCAATAGCAGGAAGCAGCACGGTGTGCACTAAGGCACAGATAGATATGGCTGACTGCAGTCTGAGCAAGAGGTGGTACTACTGGCTGGAGGAGCCGGGGACAGTGACAGCAGCCAGGAATGCACTTCTCAGCAAAGACAGAAGCAGCAGCCTGACCAGGCCTGGCTTCACACCCCGAGCTGGGCTGCTTCCCAGCACATAATTTTGTCTAATCCCTAAACGCTACCAAAACACGTTCTTTTCTTCTCATGACATGAGTGTAGAGAATCTGAAATAAATGTTGGATTTTTAAATTTTGCTTGGTACAGCAAAAATGACGACAACAAAGCAAGAATGCCCCGATTTTCTGGGAAACGGTTTCTTTGATGCCTGGGGGTTATGGGGCTCCGGAAAGCCCGGG
>NW_010428283.1:0-3526 GCF_000710305.1 Buceros rhinoceros silvestris | reverse complement strand
TCCTGATGCAGCCTTGCTAGAATGAGGAGTATTGACCAATTCCAAAACACAGGGATTGCAGGAAAACTTTCCACTATCAAGTTGCTTCTCAGAGCTCTCTGATTTCATTTGTCACCAATCCCAACCTCATATTTTTTGGAAGTCTTAAAATTTCTGCAGGTGTTTTCTCTACAGTTTGCTACAGGCATTTGATTTACTATCCTGGCTCTCATCTCAGAAAGGGACTTCAGAATGGCATTCAGAGACAAAAGCAGAAACTTCTACAGTGCAGTGTTTGCCACTGAAAGACAAACTCTTTCTGGAAGTTTAAATGAATTACAATTTCAGGAACTACAACAAGACAAGCAGAAAATTGTTGTGACAATTAACTCTTGTAAAACAGCTCTGTTCGGACAGGCCTGTTTAGTTATGTTGGCAGGGAAGTCAGAGACGTGCTAAGCCAGCCTCGCTGCAAAGCACAGCCGCTGTCTGCTCATGGCAGGCAGGGCATGCGTATGTTTTGAAGTCTGAACTGTATCTCTCCAGTCCCGAAACGCAACATCTCAGACACCCTGCAAAAAATCCTCCAGTATCACTTTAAGGATCGAATGATTAAGCTAACATTAACCAGATGGGAGCTTCGACACAGACAGATGAAAGCAGAAAAACGCAGATACTAGAGAGAGAAGGGAGTACTGTACCTCAGCAAAAGGCACCCAACTTCCAGTAGCTACAGCCTGCTGCTGCCCTCTGATAACAGTGGCTTCTTGCGCGCTGACCGCTGAGCTACCTTCAATGTCGAACTGCCAAACGCCTCCCTCACTCGAGGCTGTGCTGGAGGAGAAGCATCTCAAGAAGAATAATACAGAAGAAACGAGGGGCCAGGCGGAGATCAAAGCCATTTCCTCCCCTTACATCCAGCAGTGGTCTTCTAGCGTCTCAGTAATTGTTTACCCTACGCTGCAATCAGCCCCCCTTGGCTTAGCGGTGCCTCAGTTATTTTAACTTTCTTTCCGCATTCAGTTTCCAGATGTGGCACTTCAAGGCAGTCTAACCAGATCCTGATTTAAAAGAGGGGAAAAAAAAAAAAGAAAAGAAAAAAAAAAGGAAGAGAAGGGAAGAAAAGCGCTTCTGCTGCCTCCCTTGTTCACTCTCGGTGCCTGTGGCTCCTCTTTTTCCCCAGAGGCTCCAGCTCAGTAACATACAGATGGGCAGTGCTTAAGCAGAGAGTGTCAAACAGAGATTGTATTCCAGGAAAGCACCGCTGGCTCCCCAGCCACCTTATCTCCCCCCGTCAGGATACGTTCTGGCGCTCTGCTTGGTGCTCTGGCTTCCTTCACATGTTCACATCATTCCCTTTTCTACCTTTCGTGTCGAGACCCTCCCACTCGAAGTTTGCTGCAGAAAGTGAGGTCACCCTTTCCTCCCCTGCAAGCCACCCTCCCACAACTCCGTCTGACTGCTCCACGTCAAGCATGGACTCTTGTGACTGTTTATTTTTTAACATCTCCAGTTTACTCAGTGGAGAGCAGAAAGGTACCAAATTTATTTAAAAGTGCTAGACCAACATGGCATGGGGGAGGGGAGGCTGTGGGCGGGAGGAGGAGGAGGAGGAGGAGGAGGAGGGAGACAGCCTGGCTGTGCCATGGGCTAACGGTTCTAACATGTTTCATTCAGATCCTTTCCCTCAAGCTCACCTCTCAGCTTCCCAGCTTGTGAAAAAGAATATCATTCACTGCGATTTTGGAAAATGACTTCATTCCCCAGACTTATGAACTTGTATTTACAAAGAGCATCTTGTATTGGGTTTTCAAGAGTTGCTTTGTGAGACCCTGGTAACAAGGCTTGCAGTGTGTGTATGAGAGCGAGCTGAATATGTTGCCTGCAGCTGGCTTAATTTTATGATTACAATTTCACAAAGACAAGGCAGTAACCCTTGCTAGGTTTTGGGACAAAGTTGGGAATAATCATATTAATGCGCACCATTCCAGCTAGGGAGTCAGCACCCCGTCCCTCAGCTGTCCCGTGTGAAGGGGTTTGTAGCACCATTGGACCATCAAGCTTCATTCTGAAATCTTAACAGAAATTGGCTTATTGAGCTTCCTTCTGGGAGCAGGCTCCTTCTTTCTTCCTCCCATTCCCCTTTCGTATCTCACTGAAGGTTTTATGAAGCAAGGAAGCAGACAGTAGAGAATTAAGGGTAAAATAAAATGTTTTGGTGTTCTGTCAACTTCTACACACCTGTAAGCACAACTTTGGGCCCATAAATGCTGTACAGATGTCATATAGGGTCTATAAAGTTGACCTACCACCAAGAAACTCTGCCTGATTCAGAAACAGTGGAGCCGAGCAGGCAAGGTCACTGAAGCGTGTGGGAAAAAATAGCTGCACGGGAAAACTGTGCGACCCATGGCTATGAGGTTCAGGACCAATGTTTGTAGGAGGAAATGAAGGATGTAAATGGTGGAGCAGGTAATTCTGTCCTGCGAAGAATGGAAACACCCCTCTGTCACCTGGACCTGATATGGTGGCAAGCACACTGCCTCCCAGGAGCTTAAGGGTGAGATGTTATTGAGGGTGGTCAGTGTTTTTCTATCCCTTTCTAATGGCAGTCCTGGAGCATGTCTGAAGGCTCAGAGAGCAGAAGACCAGGGAGGCCCCAGGCAGGGACCCCACAGAGTTTCCATTAGGCTTTCTGCTGTATGGACAAGTTTGAGGTCTAAAGATAACAGTAAAGCAGGGGCAAGAAAGAGAATAAACCATCTTGACAACAAGTGACAGAATCATCACTCCTGTGATGCCGACAGAGATTTTCAACTACCTGATGGATTGTGCAGCAAATTCCTGGAATATGTGCGAGACAATTTTTTGGATACTTTTTCTTTTTAAAAACGGTAACATCTGTTCCCAGGCTTTAGGGAGGAACTGTTGACAAAACAACAGAGAAAGGTAACTTGGGGAACAGTTGCTTAAGGTTTGCAAACTCCTGGAGAGGAAGAACAGGAAAATTAAATATATGTGTTTCTGGCAGTCAGATTTCTACAAAATCAGACACTTGGGAGGGAAGCTCTCTTGCCTTGTAGAGAAAGGAACTAAAGAAAGTAAGTGGTCTGTAAAGAAGTGACATGAGCAAGAAAGACAGGAAAGACAAGATTTGGCCAAACCGTGAGCTCTCTCTGAACCTGAAGCTCAAGAAACATGTGGGAAGTGAAAACTAAGGCTACATCTGAGCACAGAAAGAACATGTCAAGAAGAAAGCTGAAAGGTAAAGACAGAATATGAAATGTAATTTTAAAGACAAGAGGTGTGAGAGGAAGATATGGGAGATCTTTGGTTCCATATCCATCCAGGAGAGAAAGTTATCAAAGGAAAATGTGAGAAGGGAAATAGTTTAATGTGGAGGGCTGTGTTACATAGCTTCTTGGGAGTTTTCATAGCCTTGCGAGCTTTAGATTTCCTAGGAATTTATTAGCTGTTATGGTTTTGGCTCTGAAGAAAAAGACTTCTAATTATAGAGTGTCCTGGGTTAGCCGAACCTTCCCTTGTT
>NW_010428282.1:0-1665 GCF_000710305.1 Buceros rhinoceros silvestris | reverse complement strand
AGGCTGGATGGGGCTGTGGGCAATGTCATCTAGTTCAAGATGTCCCTGCTCACTGTAGGGGCATTGGCCTAGGTGACCTTTAAAGGTCCCTTCCAACCTGAAACACTATGATTCTATAAATCATAGTAGATACCTTTCCTAATAGTAAATACCTTGTTCTGTAAATCATAGTAAATACCTTTTAATCAGAATCTCATGTAAATTTTCTTTGCCAGATGGTAAGAACATACTTCCAAAATTTTTTAAATGAATTTACATGCAGGAGGTGAACATCTGTGTTTCTGATTTCTTAGGTCTCTGAACGTGTAAATTGCTTTTTCTTGCATGTTTTTAATTCAGCAAATCTCATTTACAAGACCAAACAAGTACTTTCTTGCCAGACTGCACGTGCCTTTTTGTAGTCCTCTATTACAAAACAAAGTGTTAGTGCTAAGTAAGTTTGTTTGTTTTTATTACTATTATTTAAATACTCTTATCCTTTAATCATTTGTTTATTAAAATATTTTCATTCTGTTGAGTCTAAGTACAGATGAATTCACCATACGCAGAATCTTTTTCATCTGCTGAGGAAGGGCAGTAACTGGAAGATCTTGTGGTTTTCAGTACCACAGACCCTTCAGAGTATGATGTGAATGCAGAGGTGTTGGATCCAGCTCCGTTCTTTAGTGGGTGACCCCGGCCAAAATCAGGAGCCCTGTTTAAACATACAGTTTGTGTTTTAAGTCTGTAGGGCTGGAAGAATTTATGAGCCTGGTTTCTTAGCAATATGAACAAAATGGCAATTATGTATGTATACTTACAATGATTGTGTTAATAATGTAGTTAAATTGAAAGCTGCATAACTGCAAAATGTCAGCTTGGAGTACAAATGGTCACAGTCATGAATGTATCCAGTCTGGGTAAGTTGCTGTGGTCGATAGTGTTCATCATAATTTTATGAAGGAATAAGAAATTATCTTTTTGTTTTCTTCCTTTTTTGACTAATGGAAATTGAACCATAAACTGCACGTATGTTATGCAGATTAAAAGCTAACTGTATGGAATTTGTAAAGTAGTTGTAGTCTTTCCACCTCATTCAGAGGGTACTATGCTAACGGAAGAAGTCTGCGCTAAGTCCCTTGGCTGTCAGGACAGCAGTTCTATCAAGCCTGCACAGTACTGCCATTCACGTTTCCACTCATGCACTTAACTGAGGCTTACAAAGCCATGGAGGCTGTTATTCAGTGGTGAATATGCCTTCTGTTGAAAGCATGTGGAAAATGGATGGTATTGGGAAAGAACACTAATGATATATACTGCTCGTCATGTGTGGGAAAGTCTTTTATATCATGTGGGGCTAAACAAGTGCACGTTAACTGGAACCCATTTTCAGAAAGCTTTATCACCTAGACTTTCAGGTATCTCTTAATATTTAGTTGATAAAGATTTGCCTTTTCAGTGTCACCACTGATTTGTAATTTGAATTTTTTTTTTTTTAGTTCCTTATAGGGTGTTCACCATTATTTTAAAAACAAACTGTACAGCAGTCATGTTTCTCTTAACACCATCTAAAAGCATGTGTGTTACCTATCCTTCACTGTGTCATCTGAGAGTACAGAAATTGTGAATATGTAGTATTATATACTAAATACATATATACATATATATAATGTATAGTAATTATGT
>NW_010428281.1:0-2849 GCF_000710305.1 Buceros rhinoceros silvestris | reverse complement strand
GCGTGGAGCAATTGCAGCTGCATTTTCTTTTCTGCTCTGCCTTCACTGCTGAGCCCCTCTGAGAGAGCTCTGGGACCCAAATTAAGGTGAGGCCTGCTGAAATGCCCTCCCTGGTTGCAAGTCAAGACCTCTTAGGAGACAGACTAGAAGTACAAGCTGATTGACAGTTAATTGCATGTAATTGAGAAGCCAGTAAACTGCTCTGACTCTGGCTCACGTGGTTTTAAGCCATGTGAGTTGAGCACTGTTCACTTGCAACATTGAAGGAATCAGAATTAGCAAGAAACTCTGTGGAGGGATGGCAGTCCAGTTAGAATTGTTTCATGAGACAGTGATAGATGCTATGGATACGCCAGGGAGAACATTTGCCTTGGCCTCTAACTGTGTATGCATCCACTTTGGCTTGTCTTAGGGAACGCCTTACCCTATCACTATGTAGTGCTACTCTTGGTAAAGGAAGCCTTTGGAGATTTGGGTTTGTGGCCAGGTATGAGCCTCTTTCTAACATGCTCAAGCTGTAAGCATGAAAGAACCTGCTCTGACATTTTCATGCACAAGTTCACAATAGCTGTCCCCAAAAGGTGCATCGCCCTAGGCTGCTCGTTAAACTCTTGGCCTTCTGGCTAGGTGTGGCAGTGCAGTTCCTCCTGACTGTTTGCACGGAGCTTGCACAAAGGACAGGCCCTGCAGCAGCACCTGATAAACAATCAGGTGCTACACCCCGGGGATATTGGTGCCTGGAGTCTAGATTCCGTTAACTGCCTCCTGTCTGTGTGGACTGAAAGTGACCACAGCAAACACTCGACCATGGTATAAACGGGGCCCTGCCGTAGAACTATTTTGAGTTGGTTCTCCTTGGAGCAGCAGGTTGTTCCTTCCCTCCCTCCCTTCCTTCCTTTCCCATGCTCAACATTTTTAATGATTTGTAGAAGTCAGACACCTAACGTTCACCCTGTTGATAGCATTACTTCACACACTGAAAAGCCCTCTGAGTCTTCTCAACTGAGAGTAAAAACTTCCACATTCCATCCTGTCAATGAATTAGTATTTTATAGCCACTTCGGACAAGTGTGAGCAACAGTGTTAACACAGAACAGAGACATAAATGCAGGTATCTGAAGAGGAAGGACTTGAGGTCTTTATATTGCATGTAAGATTTAGAAAGTTCTCAGTTTTGTTCGGAAGAACCATGAAAACAGATTTCAGACCTTTGTGTTTTCTATTTAAACAGAATTTTGTCTTCTGGTCAGATCTGCAATGGCCTGCCACTGCTCTTGATCGGTTTCCACTATGTTTAATTCCTCAGTGGAAAATTTCTATCAGACCCTCATCTGGGCTGAGTCCTTAAGAACTTGTATCATCTTGTAGACTCTCATGTAGCAGTCTAAACCGTCCCTTCAGATGGAATGCTCTTTCCTCCCTTGTACACCAACAACACACCAAGAAGACGAACCAAGATGAATTCTCTGGAGAGCCAAAAGCATATGGCTAAAGCATCCTTCCCAAAAGGGCTCTTCCTTGCTCTCTTTGAAACAGCTTCTTTAGAGATGTAAGCTTACTGTCACACTTTGAGTGATGGAATATTTTGGAGAAGCTCTCAGAGCAGCAGCCTGGGAAGGGTGTCTGCACAGGTGAATGAACACTTGCGTTATTCTGCTATTCCTCATTCTGGGCGAGGCGTAAATACCCAACAGTTTCACCCACTCCAGACGGCATTTAAAAGCTTTATCTGAGGTGCTATCATGGTGTTTCAACATTTCTTTTTCCTTCCTGCAGGACCCAGGAAGCCAGCTGGAAAGGGACAGGATGGATACTTCAATATAAACCCATGGTTACAACCAAGCTCTGTGCCAGCTATCCATATGCTTCATTAAGGGTGCAAAGAGTTTTCAGTTCTTTTTTCACTCTCTAATTAGGAGACCCATCACCAGTACTGGGTTCTGGATACAGCACCTCACAAAAGGAGTGGAAGAAGATTAGAAACTTATCGGGGCAGAGTACACACACGCACAAGCTACGTGCTTTCACAGCAGACCAGCCTAGACAATAATGCTCTGACACAGCCTCATCTTGTGGCACTATGGGACTGCAGTTGTTTGATTAGCACTGCCAGCATCAAAACAGACACTCCTCAGGCTTCTCCCCACAGTGCTTTCCTTGCCTCTGGGACCTCTGGTATGGACCTTGGGGGCAGAGCACACATCTACATTGTCAATCCTGTATCCTGTCTTCTATCATCCCCTGCATGTAGTCCTCTGTACATCTTCTGTCTACATTCCCAAGACTTCTGCTGTCATATCAGATCCGTTTTTCTCTATACTACATCATTATGTTAGTGATAAAACCAGACAAAGCTCAGCCAAAGTACAACATATTAGCACCTGATCAATTAGGAAAATTGCTGTTACAGTTATATCAGGTGAAACAAGCTGCAAGCACATCTTGTTAAGTTCAGATAAAGCGAGCCTGGTAGTAACTTATCACCAAAGGTTACAAAGGTTGTTCCTAGCAATGGCAATACCATATTATAGGGCTACACAGTACAACATAATACCCCCATACACCTCTTGCTCAGAAGGTCATCTGGCCAAGTATGGCCAGAAGTAGATATCTGCAGGACAGTTCAAAAACAGGTGAAGAAAGGAACAATTCTTCCTCAGAATATTCTTCCAGCCTCCAAAAATGCGTGTTAGGGCTTCCAGTAATGTTCAATAAAATCTATATGTCCTAAGGCTACTGGCATGACCGTTAAGTTTCCAGTTTCAATGGCGGGAAGAAGAAAGCTAAGGAACAGCCTTAAATTTGCTGTTTACATTCCTTTTGTCCCGGTTTGAGCTAAACTTCCTGGT
>NW_010428280.1:0-10424 GCF_000710305.1 Buceros rhinoceros silvestris | reverse complement strand
GCAGAAGCTAGTGACGAGCGCGGTTTGCCCGGGGCTTCCTTTGTGCGCTCGTCAGCACTTTGGGTGACAGTCCTTCCTCTGCGCAGTCGGCTGGCAATTTTCCCCTTTTTTTCTTGCTGGAAGAAATTCTTCTAAACAAGAGGAAAAGAAGAAAAGCCTTTGTAATTTTTTACAAAGGTTTTTTAGAACGTACTGTTTAAATGACAGTCAAAACCCAGTGTGTTTTGTGTTGCAGTTGGTGAGTTTCTTAGCATTCAGGTTGATGCTCTTTCTGTGGTACAGATACGTAGCCCAGAGGGATACTTGATTTCACTGATCATGGCTTATAATTAGTGCCGATATACACCTATGTTTGTATGTGTCTTTTGAGACTCAGTAACAAAGATCGTTTATATTAACAGCCTTCCAAAACAAACATTACAAAAGATAGAGGAAAATATGATAACCTAGCAGCCACAGCACTCTTTCTCCTTACGTACAGTCCAAACATTTTGGACCAGATCCTTAGCAATATAATTTGCTTAGTGAATGTCACTGATTTACCTCGGCTGAAGATGTAATTTCAGTGCATGACATACTCAGAATATGTAAAAGATATTCCAGCGACACAAAAAACATGGTTTCACATTTCTGGAAAAATCAAAGCTAGACTAAACCAAAATAAATTTTTATTCTGTACTACGGCAGTTATCCGTAGTGACTGCAAATTTTTTGTTTCCTGTGCACACATGCATGTTTTTAATCAGAAGCTGTATGTGACGCTTTAAAACAAAAAGGGAATAATTTTTTTTAATTTTTTTTTTGTGATAGATGTGCTGCTATTTCACTCTAGGATGTGAGAGCAAATCTTTAAAAAGTGAAATGCATTCTGCTTTATTATTGAATGTCCTGTAAAGGTTTTAGTGACTTCACTGTTTCAAGTGGCTTTAAAATGAGAAGTTTAATAGGCACATTTTAAAAGTTTTATTTCTGTGGTGTTTTACTTGCCTGGCCAAATTTATCCAGTGCAGGATGGTGATCAGGCAGTATTTCAGGTAGTGGCGTATCAGTTATTTTCATAGGAGGTTTCCTAAATCGCCCCTGGAATGAGATGTCCTTTAGGAGAAGGGGCAGGTTCCCCACACTCCAAACAGATTGCCCTGCTGCCAGCCTTCCCTGGGTTTCTTTAGCAATTTCTCTAATGTGTCAAGCCACTTTGTTACAAAATAAATATTCAGAGATGGGGAGGGAGGGGGGAGACGGGAGGAAAAAGCAGGCCTCCCAGCGAGCTATTAATTTGAGATATGAAACATTTTATTGATACAAGAAAAACCCAGACATAAGGAAGCAGTTTGATATTGCACAATATTTGAAAAAAAATCCTGTGCATCTGTTTAGCACAATATACTGCATAATGACAGCAATCTTCCCTGTTTGTATCTATTCATCTGATTATACAGCGTAACAATTCTTTTTGCTACACATTTATTTACTAAAGGATTTTTTTTTGATGGATAATAAATTAGTAAATCAGATATCATGTGCCTGGGAAGATATGTTAGTTGACTCCCTACACACAAGATAGTTGCAACTCATATTTTATGTGATATTCAGTTATACTTGCATATGCAGATGAAATTACGTGCTTTCCTTGTGGCAAAGACAAAGGAAGTTTTAATTCACTATTTAGTACTCTTTCTTCTAGGCACATGTTATTTTGAAAAGTTTCAGTTTTTAACACTGCAATGCAGCACTGATGTAATGAAGAGCTTTGACTTACTTGAAGTATAACCCAGTGGCCTTCTTTTGATGCTTTTTCCATAGCTATTTCTGCTACAGCTTCCTGTCCTTGACCCAACAATACATTGTGAAGTTCTCCCGAGTCAATGGTAAATTCAAAATTGTTCCCTAAACAGAACAATATATGGGACTACTTCGAGCCAAATAATGAAGTGTTCAAACAAGCATGTGTTCTACACACAGTGTTTAAATGGCCCTACATTGCATGAGTCACCAAAGTGAAAAAAAAACAGCTCTCAAAAATATAGTTTCAATGAACCAGCTGAGCTAGGATATTGTATTACTTGCTGGCTAGGTGTTCTGTATTAGCAAAATACTGCCGTGTCTGAAAAGCAACCCAGAAATGGGACAATTGGTTCCTGCTAATGGATTGCCTGCTAGTTGAATATATAAATATTTCGATGCACACAGAAGTGGCCGTCTTAGAAATGTATCTGAAGAAAAAATAAGAAATGAAAGTAATGTGTCGCTAAAGGTAACATTACACGCAGGTGATACAAGGGGCTAAACAGAAGTCCTTATGCTGGCACCCGAGGTAGTTTGGTCAGAGGAGGGTTAGCAAGTTTTCAAGGCAGTTGAGTCAAATCTGTGGCTTAAGTGTACTTACACGAGGTTTTGATGACTTGTGCTAGTAAAACGCGGAAGAGCAGACAGCTACCTCTCATTTCAGAAAGCAGCCAGCGTTCACCCAGGCAGCTGTCTGAGTCAAGCACTGTAACTTTCGTCAGATGATAGTATGTGTTCCAGATGTAATGCCGTCTGTGCATTACCATGTGACAGCACTCGGCAGTAATGGAAAGGCCTCATTTATTTCTTTGGTTGTGGTAGTTAGAATAGCTAAGACCAGTTGTATTGCTAACTAATTTGGTAGAAATTTCTTATCTTTCATGGTAAATGCTGTGTTTTGCTATGATTGTAAGTAATAAGGTACAATCCAGACTAATCTAATGGTTCAAAATCAGTAAGGGGACCAGTCCAGCAGATGAACGCTACCAAGAACAGCACTAGCTACTTCAGAAGTTTTCGTGAACACTGGACACACTTTGTTCCAAGTTACATTTGGGCAAACTACTCATAAATTAAGAATTACAGTTGACAGAGCCTTGGGGAAAACAACAGTTAAGGTGTAAGACCCATCTATGGGGCATATTTTATCGTGACTTCTCTTTGGTAGAGATCCAAGTACAACACATGTTAGGGTCACTCACAGTGCAAAATCTGTCCTTCAAAGGGCTGAGGCTAGTAATGCAAACTGACAGCACCTGGCTGCTCTGCTGTCTCACATAATTACTGGGTTCAGGAGAGAACTTTTTGCTTTTCATTCTTTTAGAAATTTCTTTTTTCTGGACCTTCCAACTCCATTGTTTCTGCTTGTCCTTTCTTGGAGCCTTCATTATATCTGTTCAGGTAACAAAATTTATTTGTTGTTGTCCACACTTGAAAACATACTATGTAGAGCCAGTTTGAGTACAAGCTCAGATATCAGTTTTGAATATCAATGTAACTGAAGTTTTTGACTTTTAAAAAACAGTGTATAGGATCACTGCACCCTGATTTCTCTCCATGTGGAGTTAGAAAGAAAATCAAGTAACTGTTGAAATTCAGTGTAAATTCAGGGTACACAAAGCATCAGTTTCTTTTTTTTGTAACTAAAAGCTTTAGGGTGTAACAGCTGTATAACTGATAGAAAAGATTTGTAATGTTTATCAGTGTTTATTTTAGCAAAAGCTTTGGGTTTTACATGTGGCCAAGTTCCCCCTTTAAAACATTTTTAAAGCTTTTAAAACCATGCAATACAATCTCTGGGTATCACAAGCTTAAATCATACACATATAGAAACGTTCATTGTAGTATATGAATCTGTTCGTAGATGATGATTGTGTCAGCTTGCAAGACCAGCTAAGCCTTTACCAAAATATGGCACAAAATTCTAAATGTAAGGCTTTTCTGAAACGTCTGCCCTCAAATTAAATGTGGACTTTTGCACATAAGCCTTTTAGTATGTCAGCAAGGCTAGAAACACTAAATTGTGCTGAGAGAGTATTAATACAATATTCCAAAGTCAGTTGAACTTGGATCTCTCTAGAAGAGGAACAGGTTCTATTAAGACATTGTCTGATCAAAGCTATATGGGGATATGCTTAATATTTTAGAAGACTGTAAGAACCAGATCTAGATTTTCCAGTGTTGTAAAAAACAAAAAATAAACCTTTATTTATTGCCTTGTACAGAGATGTGCTGTGTTCTATTACTTGGTATTTAATCCAGAATTGCATTCAGCTATGTGTGACTAGTGAGCGCTGAGTTCTAAGCTATCAGAGCAGCAAAAGATAGGACAGAAATAAACTACTGACTGCAATTGCCCCTTTGAAAAAGAACAGGGAATTTGACAGGGGAGGGAAGGAGTTTCCTTGTCCCTGGTGGAGTTTATTATTCTCTGGAAACAGGTAAACCAACCCTGGCTCATGAAGATACTTTAGAATAGGAAATATTTTGCCTTCGAAATGTACTAGAATACATGTAATTTCAAATAGTGTTCATGGCGAAGGTACCCCTGGGACCACCTTACAAGAGCTTTATTTCCTGCCTGCAAATTAGTCAGTTCAAAACACTTCTCTCATCTCTGCCTTCAGCTCTTAATACCGTGCACGCCATTTGTGAAATAGAGGATAAGAATGAAAAGACCCTGAATACAATAGTACAATTAAAAAAATAAAACAGGAGACTGTAAAGGCAAAGACAAGACGGGTTTCAGCCGACAAGGAAAAGAATGAAATTTTGGTGCCTTTTTGGAGGCATTTCAATAAACCATCTTTTTTCCATTTCAGTAGGGGCTTATTGAAACAGCTATGTTTTCCAAGTGGCAGACAGACAATAGCATCTAAATTATTTTTAAGAAAGCACTCATAGCACTGAGCACCAACTACTACTAAATCCATCTTAGAGGAGAAGGGTGGAAGAAGAAGAAAGGTCAACAAATGTATCAAGCTCTTTGTGTAATGCCCCACTGACATTTTCCAACTCATTCAGCTGGCTTTTTTTTTTTTGCTTCAGAATCCCGGTAAAATGCAGTAAAGGATTTAAGGTTATCATCTGTCTCTCTTGTAACTTCTGACATCTCTTTACAACAAGAGTCCCAGCCAACTGTAACAGGAGGGCAACAAAATGAATCCTGGTAAGACAGGGAATGGGGGGAGGTTCAACTTTCCTGCCCCTTTGCCCCTATTTCTTCCTCACAGAACAGAAGTGCCATCTGTTCCTAGTACTAACATGCATGCGTTTGATTTCTGTTCAGTAATAACTAACACAGGAAAAAGATTATCAAGTGATCTAAAGGACTGTCAGCATTAGCAACTCTTCCCCATCCAGTGTTTTGTTTGCACCTCCCAAGATCTGCCGATGAAATGGATGTGTACAAGTCCCTTAATTGCTTGGAATTATTCTGTCCTCTGGTAGATGACCATATGGTCAAGGTGTGGAAAATGACCAGACTAAGGATATTTAGGTGCTTGCATCAGAAAGAAATTGAGGAAAATCAAATGAAAGGATGGATGCTTAGATTCTCCCACCTGAATTCAGTACACTAATCTCTATTACTTGGTGCTGTAATACATCATCATCATAGTGCAAAATCAAGTCACAGTGTGTTGTGTGAAGCTACACAGTCAGTATTAAAGTATGAACCTGTTTCAAAAGAATATGTAAAATATTTCTTGGGCTTCACAGTCAAATTTGTTGCATTCACAAGTAAAAAGCCCAACAACAGCAAAACCACCAAACACCTTCCAGTCCAGCAAACTCAGCTTAAGATCCAAAAAGCCAGTGAGAACATCTTTTCCTCCTGACTTGCTGCAGGTGCTGAGGATCCCGTGGACCTCTCAGTTATGCCTGATGTCTTGCTATTGAAAGTGATGGGGTGCAGCAGCCGAAGTCAGCAAAGGAAGGGCACCTACAATGTGCTGTTTGCAAAACAAGGTAATGATTAAACAACAGGTGCAGTGAGATCTCTCTGACCCAGCCCTTCAGGCATTTCAGTGTTCTTCCCTCTTGCTGACTATACCTGATTATTTTAGCAGTCTCTCATTTCTTCACCTTCTCATCTTTTCCACCTTTGCTGCTGCTGTACCTTGTTAGTTAAGCACTTCTATGGCCAGAAGTTTACCATATTGTCAGATGCCAGCATTCTTCCCAAGGACTGGGGAAGGACCTCAAGCATGGGTGAAACATGGCCAGAGCTGTTATAATGTAAACAATCTTGTAATATGGTTCGAGAGATCACAGCCAAGAAGATGGCTAGCAAGTAGCTTGTGCTTTAGACTAGCTTATTTTGCACAAGTCAAATATTGCTTAAGCTGTATCTGAAATCTGAAGCTGATCTGTCTGGCAAACCTACTGATGTCTACATTGTCAAAATACATGAGACAACATTTCATTTCTCCAAATTTCCATTAATTTCATTGCCTTATTTTCTTTCTTTTCCTCCTACACCAGGATGACATTTTGAAGCGTACTTTCAAGAGCATAATTTGATCAAACAATCCAAGGGAACTCCCTATAGACATCCATGATTTAATGCTAGATCTGTTCTGAAAGTTGGCATGCCTGACAATGGCAATTGGTTTAACCCATGTTAATTTTTAGATAATAAATATAGTGTGGGTTTTTTTTTTTCCAAGTCAGGACTGTATTTTGTTTACACAGCTCAATCAGAAAAGTATCAAACAAAGACAGTGTGCAGCCATGCCTGATGATGAGCATTCTGAGCATCCTAACCTCGACCAGCACAAAGGGTGATCGGTACCTTGCTAAAGCCAACAACTGTGCATGTATTCTTGCGAGATGCTTGTAGGTGAATTCCTGATGACCTCGAGAAGACTAGGCAGGAATTCACTGGCTGGGTGATTTATTGTTCCGTACAGTAGTTACTCTGTGCTTTGAAAACAAGTAGGGTCAGCAGCTGAATCTGAATATCTTTGTCTTCCCTTTCCCTTCTCTATTTGGGATTTCACTTTCTGGCTCATAGCACATGCACTAGAAGCCAAAGAAGACTCTTCTAATTAGGTTAGTATTTTCATCCTAGTCCCAACTCACATCTGTGCAGGCTTTGGGCTCCTCTGCTCTGTACCCATTTGTCACTATCTTCAAAGGGAAGAAGGAAACTCTTGGTATAGGTGAAAAACTTAGAAGAGATCTGTGCCGAATAAGAGCAAGAACACAGCTGCACAAGACTCAGCATACTTCTCACAGACAAAATGCAGCGAAGGAAAAGATGACTCTTTAGGCTAAATCAGAGATCATTATACAATAGTCTTTCCATTCAGCTTGTTCTAGGAGGAATATATATGTGTGGCGGCAGCACTCAGGACATGAAGAGCTACTTTGAAAGTAGATGTGGTTCCTGGTGTTTGAGATGAGGATGGATAGTGGAGACTGAGAAAATTTGCTGTCCCTGCAGAGGTGTCCTGCAGCTGCAGCAACGTCTGTGAAATCGTGCTTTTCTGTCCTTAATGAGAAAGCAGCCTGGACTGGCTGAGAGCAAAGTCAGTTTATAGAAAGCATTTCAGACTGACATTTGTTGCCCGAGGAGGAAGTTTCCAGGGGCCCAGCAAAGCTAGCTAGCAGCACAAACAGCTCAAGCTACAGCAAAGGGACCTGAGCAGAAGTACATGAACCTGACCACATTCCCTCCTACTGTGGTTAAGCAGCAAGGCATGAAAGTGAGGCCTGAAAATCATTAGGCAAAGGACTGTTCTGTGGGCTGCATGGCCACATGTACAGGTACACACACGCAGAGTCATAAATGGGAGCTCGTGCAGGGTTCAGGCTGTATCAAGAGAGCTAACTGGGCTGTGAAAGTAAGCTTTTCTCTTTCAAACAGGCTGATGTAAATGATAGTTGAGGGTGTAATGCAGGTGGTCGGGTTCTTTACACTCAGCCTCACATTATCAGAGGGTTTTGCTCACTGCGCTGCACTGTTAAGTGCAACAGTAAAAGCCTGTGATAGGAGGGAAAGAAAGTTTTGAGCCAGCACTAGATTAAAATAGCAGTATTAGATTAAAATAGCAGCATGCAAACACACTGACCTCTCCCTGAGTGGTAACCTTGAGTGAGAGCTAATTCACTGGATTGATTTTATTCAGCTAGTACATGAGAAAATAGAGCATGGCAGCATTGACTGCAACTGGCCAAAGTGCTTGCGAGCCTTGCTGATCTTTATGGTGTTTATTTCAGCTTCCAGGTCCTTAATGATATTGGTGATGATAAGATGTATTATTACACTCAAAGTGTTCTTACTGTCAAGAGATTGTTGGTGAAAGGCACCAATGTGTATGGATCTAAGAATTTATTGCTAGTCCAATTAATGTGTTAAATACTCTAGTAGTTAGTATTACTTAATGAATCCAGGAAGGCCTCATTAAAAATTGCTATACAAAATTTTCACTATTCTCTAGTGTTGTGTTTACTCCTCCAGTGCTCCTTCGGGTCTTAAGCTTGACACTTCGGTATTTCTCAAAAGGAATGGGGGAGTGTTACGATAAGTCATCACCAGGAGGAGTGTAATATTCATAGGAAGGGGATCTCAGTCTGGTGTCTGCTAGGGTTTACTTTTATATGTTTTCTTAACACTATCAGTTTACTGCGATTAAATGACTGATTCGTGTCATCTGTATCTTCACTCTTCCCCGTGTCTTATTCTGGAGCTATAGGCAGTTCAGACCACAGTGAATAACCATTTTTATTACTATAAACCAGAGTTAAAGTAAAGCAAATCTAGTCAAGAGTACCTCACAGCTGGACAATTGCTATCACAGCTAAAACAAGTTAAAATCTATTTTGGCCCGGACAAACTCAGGGGATTGATGAGACCCTCCACTGTCTTGTCAATACGAACCCTGTTGCTTTTTACTAATAATGGTGAAATCACATTTACTGAGCTTTGGATGGTCTGTGAATTGCAGAGTTCAGCAAGGATTTTCAAACCTTCCTATGGCTGCAGGATCATGACTGAGCAGCAGATCTTGGAAGCAGTCACAGTTTCCTAACTTCTCTTGAATCAGAGAATCAGAACATATATAGTTCTGATTGACCTATATTTCTCATTGCCATCAGGAGACCAGCGAACAAAAAGGGTTTGATTTTCATCACCAGTATAATTTGCACAATCATCAGGAATACTGTGATTATTGAAATGAGAGCTATAGGTTGTAGACCTAAGTTAAAAATTCCTGTAGCTGGAGGAGACCACGGCGTAACCTATAAGGATGTAGGATAATTAAGATCACATGCTTGAATCTAAGATACATCTCTCACACACATACAGACTATTGGGCAGGTTTTACGTGAGATAATTCACAACAATTTCTGGAATTGGGTCTGTACGCAAACATAACTAGATCCCATATATATGATTAGAGATTGATGAGAAAGAGAAGGAGAAATGTTATAGTCACCCTTGGTTAAATTTTGAGCTAACCAATCATCTGGAGACTGAAAACTAGTATCTTCTCGTATCTGTTGCATATTTCAATGCTATTTGCTGGCATTCTTCTGAAATGACTCAATGGAATATGCCATTTGCTTTGACAGTCTGTATTCTCAGGTGCGCATCTTTGATGCCAAAAATGCTTGTTACACTTTTCCAAAATGATCTGATCAACCTCTTGGTAGCAAAAAGACCTCTTCCAACCTGATACATGACTACATACCTTACATATATGCAGTGTTTCCACCATGTGCTGAATACAAGGTGTTTAATATACCTCCAATGCAATAGCTCACAAATGGTGCATTTATTTAAAAAATAGGATGTTCCATAGCAAAAAAATTTGTATACCTTGTTGATCCATCTTTGCTTCTATATTTTATAAACATTCAAAGTTTCACCCATACTTGTAAACATATGTACGTTTTAATGTTACAAGCATAGACATTCATATCTTGATGATCTGTTAAGTGTTGTCACTCTCAGTGAGTAGACGTACAGTCCTCCTCATCCGGAGGAACTTCACTGTGAGAGTGCCACAACCTCCCAGAGTCCCTCCACCAATATTTCAGTACCCTCACAATAAAGAATTTTTCCTAATCCCTGGTCAGAATTTCCAATGCTCTGACTTCTGCTGGTTTCCTCTTTCCTGCCCTTGTGCACCTCTGAGAAGAGCCTGGCTCTGTCTTCTCTGTAGCCTCTTACATAGTATTTTTAGACAGCAAATAATCCCCCTGCCCTGTTGGCCTTTTCAAGGCTGAACAATCACAGCTCTCTCAGCCTCTCCTCACATGCTACCTGCTCCAGCCTCCACTGGATTAGCACCAGGAGGCTAATTTCTTTCTTGTACTGTAGGAGATACAGTAATTAAATCCATACTTTTAATTTATAGTGTCTATTTTTGTTCATAGACTTACTGATAGTGTAGCACTTTTAACTTGTTCCTCAGCTGTACCCTCTTCTTGAGTTTTATCCTGTTCAGCTTAGTTAGATGTGCACCTATTTCAGCTGTCAGTTTCCCTCCTCTGAAGTCCAAATTTCTCCTTGCACTGCCAGTTCTTCAGTTCCCTCTCTTGCCTCTAACCAGAGAGCCCATGTTTTGGCACATTATGGATCTTCGGGAGAAAAATTTAGATTTTTTTTTTTTATTTATTTTTAAATT
>NW_010428279.1:0-8037 GCF_000710305.1 Buceros rhinoceros silvestris | reverse complement strand
GCATTCCTTATATTTCCTTGAAAGATGCCTAAAAAATAATTATTACAGAGGCAATGTGGGAACTGGAGACCCACCTTTGGATTCAGAATTCAAGATCTGATCTCACTTTTTCCTAGAATCAACCAAATCCTATATCATATGGGTCAGACATCTCATTCCCTGGCACTAATAAATAATGCGTAGCAACTCTGTAGTGTAATGCCTGGAAACAAGTGACAAAAGGCAGTATTTTTTTTGCAGAATTCTAGCACATCTTTCAACCACTTACACTTGTACAGTCCATCACCCCATCGTACACTGAAGAACAAGTAACTTCACTAAAGTGACTTTCTCGTACTCTCCTATTGTAATTTTGCACAAAAAACCCCCACAAGCTAATACAAAACCCAGTATAAAATCTAGTCTATGTGTACCCATTTGCACTGCACATCTTTGCTACACCATGGGCTTGTCTCCAGATGTAAGGAAGGCAAGACTCTTGTCAAACATGCACAAAGATGAAGGAGTTGGTGGAAATAAGGAAATGATGCCTAGAGATTTCTCTGGGATTTCTTGATATTCCCAATGTTTGGAAAACAAAACCCTTCAATTTAAGTCCCTTCTACTTGAATTATTTCTAGCAACCTTCAATGACTCACTAATTAAATCTGTAACCGGCATTTTCCCATGGTTAAAAACTCATGTAGTATTTTTAAGAACGGCAGCTAAAGTTTTTTTCCATCTATGGATGGAACAAAAGGACCAAATATGACATGTTAGCAGTCATTTAACCATTCCATATAACAAGATTCCACGTGTGTACAAAAAAAGGACAATCTAGCTAATCATTTACAAACATAAGAAAAATTCATCTTATAATTCCAACATTTCATTCTAAATTTCTCAAATATTGCAGCAGATACAACTTGCCTGTCTCTCCACTTACACTTTTATACAGAGCAAGACAGAATAAACCACCCATCTAGCAAAGCATTGCTGTGCCTTTTGACACAACCTAGATGTCAGAACTACAATGAAGGGCAATATCATTACCAGCTGAGATTGGTGGCACTGTTGTGCCAGATGTTGTGGATCTTGAAGAAAGAGTCTTCCTTTCACCTAAATCTGAAAAGATAATCTCATGTTAAAAGGCTTAATTTTCTTAGAGCTATTATGGATACCATAGAACTCAACAGACAAATGTTGTATTGTTAAAATTGAAGCACAAAGGAATTTGCTTGCAAATCAGCCAGGCATTACTGTGTCTCATGAACTGTTAGGCTGGTGTGGAAGTCAATGTGGAAATGACATGACCAAATTATTCACACTAATAAGAATTCTTCTAACTGCTGTGTAATCTTAGCACATTAAAAACTGCCAGTAGTAAGAAAACACCTTTTGATCCAGAAAACCATGAGCCAGCCAATGTAAAGCCAGAAACAATCTTTCATGGAAACATTACACAGAAATGTGTGTTAAGCACTTAATTCCCTTTCACAGTTAAGTTCTCTCAGCAGAGGGAAAAACCCCAAAACTGAGAAAGGCAGGTCCACAGCTTGGAACCTCAATAATGATAATCCCAAACGCAGCCAGCCAGAGGGAACCCATCTCTATGCCCCTGTTCCTCCACCTACAAAGATGAATGAAGAGTGCAGATAAGACTCTAGTTAATGGCAGCAAAAAGTGCTATGAATTACTGGGACGATGACAACTAAAGCAATGCAAAGCTTCCAACAATAACAGCAAGGACAAAAACGAAAAGAAAATCTTTTACAACTAAATAAAGTCATCTTATCTATTTTACCCAGCGGCATTTCTAACAACTGAGGTTCTGTAGTAATTCTGGGCTTTGATATTTCCAATTCAGTAGTATCTCTATCTGCAGGAAAAGAAAAGAAAAAACCAAACTACATGTAAATGAATTAAGGAAGATTTAGTGGAAACTTTACCTTCCACTGCTCTGTAGTGAGTATTTTATTTGTTTATTTACAAACGAACCTTCTTTTTTCTAAGTACTTTAAATACCTTTACCAATTACTTAGCTGAAGATGTTATTCTATTTTTCCCATGTGTGCAAACTTCCACAAAGATTTTGAAAAACAATACAGTTTTAGGGGCACTTGCCTCAAATAGCACCTGAAAAAACAGCTCTACAACTTATACTACATCTTTCCATGAAATTAAGAATTCTTCAGAAAAGATTAGGGTAAATTGTAATTTCAGGACATTAAAGTTGCTTGGTACTCCTTCATTAAGTCACTTAGCTCTATGAAGTTTCTCAATTTTGGCCAATTTTTTTCAGTCATATTTGGTCCCAGCTATCCCATATAACAGAAAGAATTAATGATTTAAAATAATTGCCTGGGAGCAGAATGCTGTATAGAACAGTGCGGCAAAACTGAACTCTTGAAAACTGTGCTGGAACACCAAGAACCAGTAGGTTATACCTCAGAAAACTTAATACACTACAGCTACATTGCTCAGATCAAAGTTTCAGGTAATGAACTGCTTTCTTTTCCCCTCCACCTCCTTCTACCCCTTCCCCATTGCCCTCACCTCTTATGCATGTACTTGTGCATGTTCAAGCAATGCTTGAATAACTTAAGCATTCTTGCACAGCAAAGGCTGCAGGAAATACAACAACCTGTCTCCAAAGCTGTAACTTGAAGTATTGCTTGGTTAGAAAGGACTGGCCTGAGATGTGTTTCATTTCTTATTTTAAGATAATACATATGAAAAAACAAAGCAAGTTATATACGGACATTGAAAAACAGACAGAAAGAGAGAAAAAAATACTATCTTATCACTGAAAAGTATCATATCTTACTTCACTGTAACAGCCTTAAGCCTTGTAAAAATTAAATTTTTCCCTGACACACCCCTTTGATCAACACTGCATTATTCAGGCTCTGTAAGCTAGAAACAGTCTTGCCTTAAACCTGTGCTGTGCCTGATCCCAGGAATGAAGATGCTGTTACAGGGCTTGAAAAAATAACACATAGGGCAACACCCAGTGCAAGCAGTATGGAAAAGCTGTCTAAAATCATCAGCATGGAAACAGTAATAAACTTTTCCACACCAACCAAACAAAAGGCTATGCTCCTGAAATAATATTACTATAATTTACCAGTGTCTGGTATTTCTGAAGCTCTAAAAGTTTGGGGAGTAGAAGTGACATGAAGAAAGTCATGTGAAGCTGGAAAATAAAAACAAAAGTCATGTTGTATTGTTTTGAAGTGACAAGGACCATCATGCAGCATCATCAAATTCTTTTACGAGCTGAAGAAACTTCAAGGTAGTATTTAACACATTATGCTCCACAGAAGGGTAGACTCTGAAATGTACAATAGCCAATAAAGTATGACTTGAAAACAATTTGCAAAACCATGCATTAATGGACAGATACATAATGCAACTGACCAAATTATTAGCAGAATCACAGAAAAAGAAGTTGAAATATAGAGTTAGAAAGGAGAAACACAAGGCCGCTCAAAAAAGGGGAATAAACTTTGGATAAAAAATAGCAAATTGGGTCTGCATGGAATTTTTTTTTGCCTAAAATTGCAAGGATCAAGAAGAAAGATATCTTAGTGCTGAAAGTGGAGAAGGAAAAAGGATGACAGAGAAGGAACTGTGCCAAATAAAACATACAAACTGCCTTTTGTCAGACATGTGAATAGCTAACAGTTGCAATCAATCCCCCCTTTAGTAATGGATTTCCTTAAAAAATGAATTTCTCCCCAAAAAAATATGCATCAGGCATTATACTGTTGACATACTAACGAAATGAAATCTTTCCAACTGGCTCTCATCTTACTTTTCTCTTTGCTTCTTTTGAGTAACTGTCAGTGGCCCCAAGTAAATAACTAGCTCTTACAAACTGATCTATTAAATAAGAGAAATACATGATAGAAATTTTCTAAGGACCAAGTAGCCAGTGTCTGAATCTTCAATGACATGTTTTTATAGTGCCAGGTTTTTTTATAGTGCAAGTTTTGAAAACTGGGCACTTATAATTATGTCTGTGTTTATACAGAATAGCTACATTTTTGAAATATGTTGGAATTTCTACAGTTTCCATTCATATATTAGGACTCAGGACTTCAGCAAATCGGGATATTCCTCATAAGAAACTCAGGAATGAACAGGCTTATTTTATTTAAATTTAGTATCTACTGTAAGTCAGATTTAATTTTAAGGCTAAGAATTACATGCTGCAGCCAAATATGGGAAAAAATCCAAATTACTAGTTCAGTGTTTCATAAAAAATTTCATCAAGAAACCTGCTATTTGATACAGCACTTTCGTACCTCCAGTTATTCTTCATTTATGTCGACCTGTACAAACTATTTAATGAGAGGCACTATGTTTCCTCTGAAAATTCCTAACTGTCAAGGGGACTACACTTATGAGAAATCATTACCAGATCTAGTTTGTTGCACGTCTGTGGTACCAGATGTTTTAGATCCTGAAGAAATAGTCTGTGTTTCCTCAAAAGCTGAAAAAAGAATCCAAGCTTAAATGCTGAGAGACCTGTGACTTAATGGATTAGCATCAAATAGCTTAGTAAAGGCTGTGCAATTCCAGATGATGGTAAGGCAAAGGTAAGCAAGATGGCAGATGGCCTGAAAGTGAGGCAGGAGAAAACTCTGCTGTGACAACAGAAGGTGATTGCTTGCAACAGTCTTCTGGCCTCAAAGTTTGAGTTCCGCATACCCAAAAGAATTCTTAAAAGCAAGGAATTTTATCTTACTAAATTTTCTTGAATAAGAGCTGCAGCTATACAAAAAGAAATAAGCTAATGATGAGATATGACAACCCTGACTTTAAGCAGTTTTTAAGCCAGTAACACATTTCCTAGCTGGTGATACAGACACAAGAATGGTGAATAAGCGAGTGAGTGTGACTGTGAGTGTTGGTAGCCAAGATTCTAAAGCAGATCTTAAAATTACCATTTGCAGATCTACATGATGCTAAGATAACGGAAAAAAAAATGGAGGACCTAATCTGTTTATTACCCATCTCCATCTCTTTGGTTTCAGTAGAAGGTAGAGATACGGGTTTCAAGGCTGTACTCTGAGTAGCTAATAGCAAACGTGAAAAAAAATGTTATGATATTGCAACAGACACTTTCCTTGCAAGTGGTGCAAAAATCTAATTTTAACTGTAACTAGCAAGTTTTTGTTTGATTTGAAACTCTCTCCTTTCTAGTAATTTTACCCCATTCAAACTTTGGCATGCATTATTTAATCAGGCTGACTCCATATTACTTAAGAGGTTTTTCTTCACAGTGAAGCAGCTACAACCCAAACACAACACATTTGATCTTCACAGCACTAGCAAGTCTGTATAAACTGGTTACTATCACTTTATATGTAACTATTTTAAAAAGAGACGTAATGGGAAAAGATAAAAAAAGAGTAGTACAATGAAGTCAGTGAAGTCATGGAAGTTAGTAAACAGCATCTTTTATCTGTTAGGCTGTAATGAAGACTGTTACAAAGACCTTATGGTTATATCACTTTAAAGTGTGGATAACCTGAAGTGTGCTTTAATGAAAACAGAGAATCAAGATGGAATTGGGCATTATTACCTAAAGGTCATCAGGAATGAGTTTCCACCATGTGTAGGTTTTGCACTACTGTCCTGCTTCTAAGATACAGATCCTATTCGACTGTGTTACAGTAAATTTATCTGCACCAGTCACTTATGCTCATTTAGGTTACAATACATTTGAAAGAGAAAATTTCCATTTGTATTTTTAATTGGTCTTTAGCAAGATGAGGTTTTCTGAAAAGAAGTTACACCACCAGTATCACACAATTTTCCACTGACATTTACTCAAATTTAATTTTAAAATTAAATTACCCTGAATGATTGAGATTGAGAAAAACATTCAAACAACTTGGTATAGGGTTCATTTCTAATGTAGGTAACATAAATGTAAGTCAAAAAGTGAACAAATTTTATTTTATATATTGGATCTGCTTTCCCATTTACTTTCAAGCCTGCCTATCACAGGAACATATGTGGTCCCGGGTTGCTTTCCTGATATAGCTGGTCTCAGCAGTTGGACCAGATGATCACAGCAGGTCCAGCTGGAATTGTTTTATTCTACTCTACATTTATAGATAAGAAAATAATACCAACAAAAGCCATAGGATACACAGGTTTTGGCAAAAGCTTCCATTGATACATCTACATCCAGTAAGAACTATGAGAGATCTGCCAAAGGCATAAGAACATTGAAGACATGTTAACAAAGCTATCTTTTCAGAAAGGTTTGAAATCAAAATATACTGACCACACATACAGTTTGTAAAACAAAGGAGTTGTCTCCCTCTGGTACAATCGAGAGAGAAAAATAAAGATAAAATTCTTCAAGGGCACTAGGGCAGAATACAGGTCACACATGCTTAAACTTCAGAAATTAAATTCTCTTTCTCTGTTGATTTCGTGACAGCAGGTGATCAAGGCATGCAGAGGCACAAGGCAGAGAAATCTCCTTTGTACAAAGTTTCCCCTCACTCTCACAGAATATCTTTGATTTCAGCATTGACTTCATGGGGAGCACAGATGCTTCAGTTGACCCAATGGCTGGGTCCAGCTTTATATAATCAAATATCACTATGTCTAAGTGGAACTATTTGGCAGGAATGGAAGACTTGAGAGTAAAACCAGAATAAATACTTGAATGAAACATGGATTTTGTTTCAACTGTTGCTATTATTTTGCCTTTACCGCTGAGACAAATGTAGGATTAGGTTATTATTCCCCAGCAGAAAGCAAAAATACTTCCCATCCCTAATAATTTTCAGGTTTTCAGCTACATTTATAGCAAGTTCTTAAATAATCAAATGTCTGTCTCTCTCTCCCTAATGCTGCCTCTAATTGGATTTAACCAAACTTATTTCGTTACAGTGAAAACAAATATGTATCCCCATCCTCTCAAACATATCTGGAAAAGAGTTGCTAAAAATTGTAGCAAATTAAGAACAAATTGTGAAGATCATTTCCAGGTTCTTGAGAACTTGGTTCAAACACGCATTTCAGGAACTAAGAGTTGTTCCTGGAAATGATTTTAAAGTTTGGCAGACAGCATTAAGCAAAAGTAAACCATCTAAATAAACGGATGCTATTATATGACATCTTCTTGTCTAATGCTTGAAATGTATCTCCATACTGATTCAAGGTCACTCTAGTTAACTAGTGTAATAGGTGTTTCTGTAGATAGCAGCAACAAGCAGTTGTTTCTGTAGAATGAGTTATTTATGACTAACACAAAGACACAGTGTAGAGAAATACAGGCCTGTTATGAAAGTAGAGGTCTTGAGAACGGGAGACACAGAATATGGCATAGAAGAGTACAGGCATGTACAGGGATACAAGCATGTACAGGGATGGTAAGAGATGGGGACCAAGCTTGGCATTGGAGTCCTCATGCCATAAACAGCTCAACAATGGTCGGTTATAAAAACTGCACACCTGCAGCTAGACAAAATTTGCTTTAGGGGTAACACAAGAACACAGAAATAGTATCTAACATGCCCAAATGGCACCATATATGTAAGATGTCTCTCTGAGTGGAAGAAAGAAAGAAGGAAAGAAGAGAGGAGGAAGAAATCATCAACATGAACATCATACTCCTTCCAGCACGGGACTCCAGATGCTCACCACTTGCTGAAACATTCCCACTCATCACAAACACAAGCATGACATCACCAAGCCTAGGACCCAGAGGTGTAGTGGAAGGGTGAGCAAAACGCCAGGAAAATGGGTAGAAACTAAGAAGTTTGTGTGTTAGTATTTTAATTGTTAATGCTATTATTGAGCCTTTTCTGTCTGTAACTACTCGCATTAATATTCTTTGTTTTACTGTAAGACCATTAAGATTTCCATTAGACTAAAAATAAATTCTTGGCTCAATATACATATACAGGTATATGCATATACATGCATGTAAATACACGTCTGTACATACACACATACATGTAAATGTGTGTGTATATATATAATGTATGTATATATTATATATATGTATGTATATATATAATACAA
>NW_010428278.1:1509-11352 GCF_000710305.1 Buceros rhinoceros silvestris | reverse complement strand
CCAGGGGGACGCGGTGGGGCTTGCAGAGCTCGGGCGGTGCAGTGGGGACAGTCCGCGGCCCTGGTCCCGATCGTCCTGCTCAGGGTGACCGCTTGGGCCCCTTCCAAGCTCAGCCGCTGGCGTCACAGGAAGAGCTAAAGCCTTGGACAAAGGCGGGAGCTGTGCCTCAGCGCTAGAAGAAGGGTAGAACTGGTTTTAATAGCACCTGTTCACCTTCCACTTGCTTCTTTCTGTACCCAGTCCCTCACAGCCAAGCCCAGAGCATCCAGTCGAGTTCCGGAAAGGAGGCACACCTTGGTCCCTTTCGCGCAGGCCAGAGCCTCTCAGCCACGTGCCAAGCAAACCACCATCTCCACCTTCTTCAGCAGACAGGCAGGTAAGCTGGAACAGCCCACGCCCCCAAAGGAGAGGGGTTTCAGGCCATAATAGGAAACCCATCTCGCTTTCTTTCTTGGTAGCTTTACTAGGCAAAAAAGTGCATTTTCTAGTGAAGAGGGTAAAGGTTAAGTTTGAATTCCCAGAAAGGCTTTTATTGAGATGGTTAATTGAAATGCTGACAGCTGTTACAGTGTTAGGCTACAGTGTCAGTAACAGCAGTCAGAGCCAGTCTTCACTGGAGAGCAGGTGGAGCTCTGAACAACGCTCCAGGCTTTACTCCCACAAACCTGGAGCCCTCAGTAGGATGTTGGGGTGCCTGGCTCAGCCCAGGTGCTGATACAAACCATCCAGGGGGCAAAACATCCAATCTGGGTTGCCTGATGGTATCACTTAAAGGACAATCCAGTCAGGATGCCACTGGCTGTGGCCTTGGACACCAGCCTGGCGGTGTCCAGGGGGCAGCTCTCCCTGCCCAGGGAAGGGGCAGTGCCCAGGCTGCTATGTGCCAGGTTTGTTCTTAACGATATCAGCTCTAAATTGTTGGTTAAATGTCCTTGGAATAGCTGGAAGTGCAGATTAATGTCACGTGGTTCAAACAATCTCTCTGTAAGGGTTGTCCGCGGGAGGTGAGCGAGGAAAGCTTTTCCTGGAGGTTGGACAAAGCCTTTGCTAAAGAATGCAATGGTTAATCCTAACGGAATCGGTGAAGGATTTACGGGGAACTGCAATATTTTAGCTAATTAAGCCAGCTCACAATCTCTGTGCTTTGGAGGCTGCTTTTGTGCTCTGGAATGCAAGAAACTGTGAGTTGTCCGTGGGTCCCAAAGTAACAAATAGAGAGAGGACCAGAACGGCTGCAGGAACCAGCAGCGTGGGACCATGTGGCTGTTGGTCTGTTGGAAATTGTGTGGGTTGTCAGAGGTGTGTAGGAGTTAAGAGGCTGGAGCGTTCATTATTTGTATTTTTTTTCTTTTAGCTTATCCCAAATTGAGGATGAGCTCATTGACACTGAGAAGTTGTGTTAGATTTTATATTAACTGGTTTCAGAAGCCGATGTGGTGTCCATGCCTTCGTCAGGGGATAAATGCAGGCTGTAGTGGTTTCACTGAAGGGTGTATTTCTGGTAACCCTCGAGCTGCTGCGTTCTGAGGCAGTGTCAGAGGTGAAATTGCCTGGGGAGGAGGGAGGCAGAGAAGCCAGAGGCTGGAGATGCAGCTTTCGGGTCTCACTTGAGGGAAGTTTATACTTACTTGAACTACCCAGGGGGTTCAGGCTGCTGTTCCACTGCAGCACAAACACCAGCCTGGTGTAGCGTGGTCCGTGGTGCTCCTCGGAGGAGCAGTAAAGCGGCAGGTCTGCGGCAGGCATCCGGGAGTGGTGCTGTGGGCAGTGACGAGCCTGGAGAAACGTGTGCACCAGCTCTGGCTTTACCCAATTCTGTGTTGTTTTTCAGATGAAAAAGACAAAGAAAACACCAGGCCATCTGCCTTCAACCAGAATAAAGACTCTAAAGAACAACGTACTTCTCTGGCTGCCTTCCCTGTGAAAATCTTGGCTTTGCCAGAGATGGAGGAAGCCCAGAAGCACCCTTTCAGAGCTGGGGAGGAGACGGGGCAGGCTACAGCCCAGGGCCGTGCAAAGACAGCACCAGCCTCTCCAACTCCCTCGCCGGACTCATGGTTGTTACAAGCAGAGTCCCACAGCCAGAGCGGGTCAGGAGAGGATTGCTGCTGCTTCAGCTTCACCCAGGACTCGGAGGGCAACCGGATCATTGCTCACAGACATGACTCCGGTTTATCTGCTGGAGAAACGGTTTCAGCAAGTGGCTGCATAACTGCAGACCGTGGGGTAAACAAAGGGGAGAGCCAGCGGCTCGCAGAGGAGGCCAGCACCAGGCTGGATGTCCAGCCGGGACCTGGTGCAAAGCAGCATGAGAAACCGCACCCACGGAGCAGTGTTAATTCTTCACCTGATCTCTCAGAGACAGAGAATATAAATCCTGCTGTAAGGAGGGGCAGCACCTGGGCCGCTGGCTTCTCCTCTCCACAAAGCCCAGCTACAGCACAGCCGCTGCGGGAGCACAGCCACAATGCTGGTGCTGGCCCAGCTGAGGAGGGATGGGGCAGTCCCCGCAGGCAGCTGTTCACCCAGGACTCGGAGGGGAACAGAGTCATTGCTCACCGCTGCTGGCATGTCCCGTCTCCTCACAGGGACCACAGCAGCTCTCCCGGCAAGGGCTGCTCCAGCGACGCTGCCAAGAGGAGTGTGAGCAAGCCAGGGGAGCTGTGGTTAGATGAGTGTTACGATTTACTGTTCACGCAGGATTCGCAAGGGAACAGAGTGATCAAACACTGCTGAGGGACCTTGTGCGGGTGGCCTGCCACCCTCTCGTGAAGCCTCAGGACACATTTGTTGGTACGGGAGCGGTCAGGACTAGGTAAGCCCTTTGTGTCTCTGGGGATGGTCTGGCACAGCAGACCAGGCAACAGGCAGGACCTCCTTGTTCTCTGTGATTTTGCTTTAATAAAATTTTGAAGGAGTATTGTTATAATGGTTTGATTGAAGCACTCAGGACAGCAGCCTGCGTGGCTGCAGCGCTGCCTGCTGTCAGTAACACGCTGCTGTTCAGCCCAAAGGTAAAGGTTTTTGAGGCTCAGCTCAGGAATGACCCTGTCTACGTCATGCTGGCCGCCTCACGGAGCCCTCGGCTTGTCTCTAGGCTGCGGCTGAGGGGTGTGCAGGGAGCAGTAACGGCGCTTCACGCTGTTTCGTGCAGAAGGTGCGTGGCTGGTAGCTGTGGGTGGGATGACAGCACGGGGGCAGGAGGGGGGGGGGTTGGTTTAACCGCGTGCAGCAGCTGCCAGGTCCCACTCCCAGCAGTGGTCACGGGGTGTGCTGCTGGTTCGAAGTCATCCCCAGCTGTGGGAGTGGGGGTTCAGGATGGGCCTCTTTAGCTTGTAGCTGGTTTGAAGGGCAGGGACCAGCTGCCCAGGGGTCATGAGAGTCCATTTGTGACCGTGATAGCACTCAGAACAGCCGGCTTTGTCAGCAGCGGCCGCCTGCATTGTACAGTTATTTTTAAATGTTGAGTACGGCTTCAGCACTGCGAGCGCTGCCCTTTACCACAGCTTTCCAGTCCAGCTGGGCTTGTTGCGGCCAACAGCCTGACATGCAGCACCGTCCCAGGAGCAGGGATTTGTGGTTCTAGCTCCTCTTAGGCAGGTGTGTTCCCACCAAATCCTCGTGCAGAGGACGGGGCAGGAAGAACAGTGCATCAGAGCAGGAAGGAGCTGTATCGCCTCCCTGTAAAACAGATTGAGTTGTAAACGCTAATTCTGCTCTCAGTGGGTGGCCAGAGGCAGCACCAGCCTCTTCTCTCACTTCTAAGGTGGGGATGAGGGGTTCATTTTTCAGGAGCTGGGGGCTGGGTGGGTGAAGAAGCTCCTCAGCCTCCAAGTACCTTCATCTGCAGCAGCACCAGCTGAAATTCCACCCCACCCCAGGACACAAGCACCACTGCTGCCACGCTTCGACATCGGTATGTCAATGACATTGAGGACAACCAGTGTCTTATTAAGGCTCCATTTTATATAAAGGAAAAAATCATACATTAAATACAGCCATGAGGAACAGTGCAGAGACTGTGCAGCTGCAGAAACCTCTTCAGTGCGTGAGAACTGCAGCCACCAACAATGCCAAGTCCCTTCTGCCCTTTCCTCGGGTGACAGCTCTTGTGGCGGGTGCTCGGCTCTTAGCATTGGTGGTTCAATAAATAGACCTTTTGAATACTAAATAAAATACATAATCTGAATACAAGGACTATTAATGAAACATTAAATTACTGGCAAGAAATTAAGGCCATTCTGTCATGCAACTGTGGGGACAATGTGAGTTAAGGACCACCCAGGGCTCACTAAACCAGCAGCATCCCGTGGACGTGCCTGAAGAACACGATCATTGGCTGCAGTTTCATCCTACCACCAGGTCAGACGCCTTTCACCACTGATTCAGCCACCTCCTATGCCCTGATGACCAGGACACGTTAATTAGCTTATTCTCATAGCTCTGTACCGCACCGACCAGAGGAAGAATGGGGGTGTGACATCCCTTTATACTGGAGATGGTTACGAGGCTGTTTAAGTTAATGCTTAATTGGAACTTAAGGAAAACCGTAGGTAGAAAGAACATCATCCAGCAGCACTTGTTGCGCTCTCTAGAAGATCCTTATCAATAATCAACATCAAAATGCAGGTGGAAAAGAATTTCCATCTTCTTAAAAAGGTTTTTTTCCTTAAATATAACAACACATGGAAAACACGTCAAATCCGTCAGTGTCCACTAATCAGAAAAGAGGCAAAGGCTCGATCTGTGGGGAGGCAGCTACTGCTCAGGGAATTCTGGGGGTGTAACACTTTTGCTTACAGAGTTTGATGACGTAACTTCACTTCTCCTTCAGGGCCAGATCTTCATCCTTGAGGGCGAATTTTCTTCTCAGAACCTCTGCTATAAGAACGGCCGGGTCTTCCTCCTTCGCTGATGTTCGGTTTCTACACAGAAGACAAAAGCGCAATGTGTTAGTACAGAGAAGTGCCCAAATTGATGGTTTACAGCTCCAGTTCGAGCCTCATAAGTGGTTTTCTGCAGCCTTTACCATCAGCTTCTGTGGCAAGTGGAGGAGGTGCAAGACCACCACCCCAAACCAACATAAAGCAGATAAAAATTTACACTTTTCATGTTGGCTTAGAAATCCTTGAGCTCATTTTGTGGCTCAAGGGGTATCCTGAAAATCTCAGCATCAAAGCTCTTTATAATTTTTATTCAGCTGTGTTAACAACAAGTAAACCAAAACTTATTTACAAGGGAAAATGAAAACTATTTACAGCCTATGTCCCCTCCATGTAAATCTGCAAGCGGTGTGCTGGTTGAGGTGAAGCCCTGGATTTATTTTATTCCATGCATTTTGCTATACCATGGCTAAACACTTCTGTACTTCAGGAGAGTAAGCTGAAACAGCCGAATGTTGTGCTAATCAGTTTTAAGTTCCCCTCCCTTGCTCCTGTCCAGGCAGGTCAGTCATCGATAAAAAAAATGCCCTCAGAAACGTAAATGTTGGCAAGTTCTGCTATAACCAGGTATTTCCCCCGCAAATCATGAACCACCAAGCAGTGAGTGCAACGTCCAGGGTCTACAATGATTACACAGACAAAAAAACCAGAGGTAAAATAAAATCCAGAGAGGTCAGGAAGCACTTACAAGTCTTTGCTCTGCTTCATCCTGTGGATGTCTTTAAGAATGCCCATCATGTCCGCAAAACTGCTGGCCTTGGAGAGAGACACGGAGTCTTCCTCGTCGGGGTCCTTTGGGTCTGGTTTAAAACACTCGGAGGTTGCAGAACAAAGCATGGAGACTGACGGCAGCTCGGGGCTTTCCAGTTCTGCCTCCTCCTCTGTGATATCGCTAATGACAAAGGAAGTTGTGGATTGGAAAGAGGGTCCAAAACAAGGTAAAGGAGAAGATGCATTTGAACTTCCTGGAGATAATAAATCTGGCGTTAATGAAGCAGAAGCTGAAAAAGAAAACATAGGTGGAGACATAGGTGGAGAGATAAACTCATTCCAAACCAGGCAGATAGGTTTTTTTCCCCAAAACATAGAACAAGAGGCATCATCATCTAGCAACCCCCCATGCTATGAAAAAACAAAATTCGCCCTCTTCTCCGTTACCTTCCACATCCACTTTGCTTCCTATGATATGAAACCGCCAGTGCCTTTTATCCCACCAACCCCCTGTGTGCCTCCATTCCTATGGTGCCCATCACCGTAGAACCCCTCTGGTTCGAACCCTGCCTCGTCCCTGCAGGGACCAGCTACTGTTTACTTTTTCTGGCTGTACAGATAAGAAATGGAGGAGCAGGTTTAGCTGCTGCTCAGGCTCCCTGAGGGGGCCCGTGTCAGAACGTAGGTCTTAACTGCCTTCACTTTATCACCTCAGAAACACATGCCTTTCATTTCCTTGCTCCTTCCCCAACAACCGCTGTGCCTGGTGAGAAGGCAGAGCTGGTTCAGGAGCTCCAGCGTTTTACACCAGACAGTCACAGCAATACACCGTGACTGAGGCGTCCTGACCCCTTCCCATCCCACCCAGCCTCCAGAGACAGCCCGTGGACAGTTACCAAGTTCCAGCTCAGGGATTTCTCTAACGTATAATACAGCAGATAGTGCACAGTATTTCTTTTTTGGCATCAATCTTTCCCAAATAAGGCTGCTAAATCTCCCTCCTCTGATCGCCGAGCTGCAGCAAGCCCTGTGTCCCAGCTCCGGCTATTGACGCGGAGGATGCGAAGTCAATGCGGACTGTTCTCAAATGCCAGCTGATAACACCCAGGCACAGCGCTGAGTGGAGAGGGAGAGAAAGAGCTATTACACAATTAAATCATTCTCCTCCCTTCTGGATCTCTGATTTTGCTCGTTATGACTCTCCTTGAATTCAAATGGACGCATTTGAATTCAAGCAGCTGTACTAGCACGCACCTGGAGAGCCCAGACAACACTTAGAAGGAAAAACCCCCAGAATTGCCCCTGTTCTTTATTCCAGTTTGGTTGTTCCTCTGCTCCTGCAAGAGGAGAGAGGATGCATGCAGCCTCTTGGAAGCGGACACCCACGATGCCTTGTTTTACGCCTACTCCCAGCACAGTTGAGGGTTATGTGTCCCCTTCACCTCCAGAGGGGCTCTGTTTTACCAGGCTGCTCTAGGAGTCGAGGTCCTGTGGGCTGTGACAGGACCAGAAACACCAGCACGAGGAGACAGGTTCTTTCTGAGTGCGTGGGAGCCTCACAAACACCTTCTCTCATCTAAATACAACTCTGCATGCCAAACCATCCCATAATTTCTCATGTGGTGGCACACACATTTACATTATCGGGATCAAGTAGATTCTTAGAGTCTATTAACCATCACAGAGCACTGACAAGGCACCTCAGATCTCTCCTGTAGAAACCAGTGTTTCAATTCAATCAAACACCACGACTGTCCCACGTTCAGGCGCGTTTAGGGCTCGTGGACGGCTGGGCTGACAGAAGCCAGCATTCACCTGCGAGTTCCCTGGGGCTACTTAACCCAGACACCCTCATCGGGGGCATCGATCACGAGAGATTCGGTCTTGCGCACACACTGTGCAGTGAGCGCAAACCTGGGAATTAAAATCCAGCTGCTTTCGGGTGTAGGATGAGGCAGGTTTCACCAGCCACTGCTCCCCATCAGGAACAGGAACTCACCTGCCTGGTGTCACTTCGAGCGTGGCACAACCCTGTTCTGGGCTGGTTCAAAGTCACAGGAAAAATTACAGATCCTTCTTTTCCTGTGGGAAGCCCTAACACAGTTGTTGTCTTGGTTACTGTGCACACAAGAAGCGCAGCTTTTAAGACCAAGCGTCTCCAAGAAGGACTAAATTCCTTCAGCGTGCAAAACTGTTCAGTGTTTTTGAGTTGGGAGAGCAACAGCTCTGCCCTCGGAATGCTCCGGAAACAGATGCCAGAGTACTTCTATCCTACTCGTTTCCACACTTTCCAGCAGCCGCTGCTGCAACAGGCCTTGGAGAAGCACTGGGATCTGATCTCACCAAATATCTTCATATTTCAGAGCTAAGTAAATAGAGAAAGCCACGAAAGGAGAAGTCTTTCCTCATGGTTCAGTTCTGCAGCTGAACCGAGGATTTTAGCAGCAGACTAATCTAGTAAAAGCAATAAATACTGCAGTCCAGCCAGTTCCCCACACACCTCATCTGCTACTGAAACTGTGCTGTCATTGTCACAGAAGAAAGACACTAACATCTCATTCACACCCAAATCAAGCTGTAACCCTCACTGTCCTGGCTGACTCGGAGCAGGAAGGGCAAGAACACACCAAATCTTTTCATGAAATGACGTGCTTGAGACGCATCTGCCCCCGGATGAAAGGTCACAAAGCAGCACTTGGTGTTTCTTAAAATCCACAGGACTCTCCGGCAAAAGGCATGTGGACACCAGACACAGAACCAGCGCTGAGCTCACACCAGATGGCATTCCACCAACGGGAGCCACTGCCCTGCTGGAGAACCAGCCTGCCGGTCTGCTCCGTGTGAGGAGACAACATGGGCACTAATGCGGCCCTTCTCGTTCGACAGAACAAAAGCTCGGTATGTTCCTACCTGACTCCGCAGCGACTATTTTAGCTATCTGGCTCCGAAGGTGGCTCAGCTCATCCTGGAGCTCCGTTGTTCGGCTCAGTGCTGGTAAACCAGGTTTCTTCAAGGCAAGCAGCTTTTCCTCCTGCTTCCTCAGGTTGGGGACTGAAGCATTTCGCTGTATAACGGTGAAGGGACTCGGCTTCCACTTGTGCTTCAGCGGGCGAGTGTCACTTCTACAGGACAAAAACCTGTTGGTCACTTACAAGGTCCAGACCCACTCTGTGACAACGCTTGGCCTCCACCTCAGGACAGCAGAAGGCTTCAACACAACGAGCTAAGGCCCTGCGCTGCTCTGCTGTGTGTGCCACCATACAGATCTCTGTACCACGAACATACCACGCCGCTGGACGTGGTCTCTACACATAGCAAGGACAGAAAGCCTGTCACCCAAATCACAACCCAAAGGCACGAGATGTGGTGGGAGGTCGCAGGGACACAAGTCTGGGCGTGCTCACATCATCCCTCCCCTTGTAATCGTGTCTCTGTGCTGGGCAGTGTGCTGGGCAGTGCACTGGGTGACACAGGAAATGTCACTTACCCCAGAACTTTTGCCTCTGATTTCAAGTCCATTTTGTCCTTCACCAGGTACCTGTTACTAGTGCCCCGCTTTAAGGACAAAAGTTCAGCTGACCAGAAGCAAACTCCCCAGAGCAAAACATCTCAATCCCAGAACTCAATTCCTCAACTTTCTAAACAGGAAGCGCTGTGGGCGGAGGGGCTGCTCCGTTAGTCAAACCCAGCACGTCGCAGGCTCTCCGCACATCCCACAGGAATTCCTCCCAGGGACCTTTGCCCAATGTTTTTTTTTCCTTTCTCTTGGGAAAAACATCCTTCAACAGGCACCACAAGAGCCCTTGAGGGGACTGGAAGTTGTGATCATTTCATCCGTGTCTGGCCTATACTGCCTGAATAAACCAGCGGATAAAACCAAGGAGAAGCAGACACAAAGGGGAAAACAACCTGACCCTGGCGTATGTCTCCTCGTCATCTGCTGCTATCCACACGATGTCTGCCAAGGTGGGGACTGGAGGGACATCATTCAAATAGAGCTCTGAAACATTGGGTAGAACCTAAAAAGAAGAAAGTCACAATAAGGAGATGCTGGTCCTGCCTCCTGAAGCCGCCCCAGATGTGCTGCAGTGGCACCAGGTCTGATGGGTGACGGCTGCATCATTGCGCTTCCGTGTGTCAGCTCCCTCCCGTGATCCCGGGGGCGTTTCCATGCTCCCCGCGCCCGGAC
>NW_010428278.1:0-1446 GCF_000710305.1 Buceros rhinoceros silvestris | reverse complement strand
AGCCCCGCTCTGTGCTTTGGGGGGCTTTTCCATCCTCCACGACCCAGAGCAGGCAGCGACGGGACACCGATACAGCTGAGCACGCTGCCGAGGCCACGGGCAGCACTGTGCCACTGCAAGTCCCAGTGCTGCCCTTGAGCCTCCCCAGTGACGTAAGCATGTCCATAAACCCTGCTCTGCTGTTTAGAAAACACAGGCAGAGGGCACGAGCCTTGCTGGAGGTCATGCAGCAACGCACTGGGTCAGCAGCACCGTGTTTCTGCCTCCTCCTGGCCCCCGGCGCTGCTGGAGGAGGGACTTTCCTCAAGTTGCCAGCAATCGCTTACAAGAACAGAATTTCTAAGAACAGGAATAAAAAACATCTGAAAATTAACTCTACAGCTATGTGGGTTTTGCGAGTAGACAAAACACAGCCACCCGTGGCTGATGGAACAGCCGCTGGCCACAGCGCCTTGTCTTGCTCCGGAATGGCAGCTTCCTCCACCTGACCACCAGACTCAGCGAGTCCCTTACCTCAAAGGTTGCTCGGGGACAGGGCTTTAAAGGGAGGTTTGACCCGATCCTCCTGACAACGCTGCGTGCCGAGCCGTGGGGTTTGTTCTGCCAGATGGGGATCGTCTGCAGGACACCGTGGGACAGAATTAAATCAACTCGAGAGCTCTGACCTCTGACTTTTCATTTGTTCAGCGACACTTTTAGTTGGGAACCTTTTAACTGAGGTCCTCACTCCATAAAACCATGTTTCAGCCAAACACATGGGGATGTCAGTTGCTAAGGGGCATTTTAAACCTGGGCATGGTACTTTTAGGACTGAAACTAAAAGCACTCAGTGACAGACACTGAACTACAAATGATAACAGGCCAAAAGGAGGAAAACAGCCTCACGCGAGGGGCCCAGGAGAAGAATGACATCACCAGCAGCTCTGGTTTAAAGTGCCACTTGCACTCCCCCATGATCTGTCACACTGGCAGCACTCGGAGGACTGGGAATGATTCTGGGTGACGGCAAAGTGACAAATGTACTCAATGCCTGCCCCAGGCAACAGCCGAAGAGAAGAGCCCTGCAGGGTGCTGGCAGAAGCAGTGAATGTTTTAGTGGTCTCGGGACGGCTCTGAAATGGATTCCAAAGGTGAAGAGCTCTGTGCTTTGGCCGTCTGTCCCTCTGCCAGCATTACGCTGTCACGGGCTCTCGTGACAGGAGGCAGCCAAGTGAAAGCCACAGGGACAACTTAGACTCCAAACACGTTATTTCGCTCGCTCCACCAGCAAATCCATTAATTTGTTTATTGCCGGGGGTCGTTACGCGCACAGCGCCTGAGCGCTGGGCTTGGGCAGTTAGGGTTAAAATTCCCGGTGTGTATTTTAAATGGAATCTCCGAGCTGGGAGCGCCCCGACTGCTGTGGCGGCCCCCTGGCCACCGGCCGCGGGACAGCCGCGGGGAAGG
>NW_010428277.1:1377-2255 GCF_000710305.1 Buceros rhinoceros silvestris | reverse complement strand
ATATATACTATATATAATGCATATATTATATATACTCCCAGTATAACGAAGACAATCAGTTATGAACTTATTACTAAAAACTAACTCCATCATCTGAAGTTTTTTTTCCCCTATATATTCATAAGTTTTATTCATTAAACACTGCAATTAAGATGCATATACCTTGTTATTTAACCAGCTAAGCACTTAAAAATCTGTTTACCTTGACAGCTTAATCAGTCTGGCAACTATTTGTGCCACAGGCAGCTGCAGCATTACCACATTTTGTTAATTTTTAAAGCTCTAGCTCACCATTAGGTGAATAGTAAATTGAATTTAATTTAATTTATTTATTAAATCATTAGCTTGAATAGTAAATACACTGAAACAGTATTTTCTAGTGCTAAATGGTAAATATTTACTGAGAAGTTGAGCTTTGTCTTCTCAACATAATTAAAATCTGTCATCCACATGCCAGCCATGCTTCTTGGCTTCCCTTCTTCTGTTAATGGTATCTTAGACCTTTGTGTTACCTTTCCCCTTTTCCTTCACTGGTCTCCTCACACCTTCCTTTTCCTCTCATAATTTATTTCTGTTTCTTTATCAGACTCTTTACCAGGTAAATCCTCTCAGTTTGTATGTTTGATCCAAAAGGGACAAAACAAACTTCTAACCCTCACAGTGGAGCTACATATTTTCAGCAGTATACATAAAAACGAGTGTTTGTTTTACCAGGTTTCATGATGCAGCAAAGAAGGCCTGCAGAATCAATCCTCTTCTCTAAGCTTACACCTGATGTGATTGAATCACTAGCTACAAAATAATACAGAACACAACACTAGTCTTCCCTCTATGGGACTACACTGACACAGGAAGTGAACTCTTTTTTTTTTTTTTTT
>NW_010428277.1:0-1336 GCF_000710305.1 Buceros rhinoceros silvestris | reverse complement strand
ACAAAGGAAGGGAACTTTTTTTTTTTTTTTTTTTTTTTCTCAGCAGAAGGAGGAAGGATGCTCTTGGTATTCTCATCCATTCCAGCACCTGCCAAAAACTTCAGTCAGTCTCCAGCCAGCCAGTTGCCTTCCAACAACAAAACTAAGAGCAGCTCACTGCCATTCTTAACTCTTCAGGCAGAGTCAAACCACTACCCATTTTAATAATTCGCTGATAGCATCACTGTTCTTACAAACTGACTTTACAAAAGTCTGCTCTATCTCTAGGTTTACGTTTCTTTTAAAACACTATTTCCTTGAAAACTAAAAATCTAATTCGTTCATTCCTCTGAAACTGCTATTTGAGAATGGAAGTCACTCAACTTACAACTGAACAGTCTCAGACCAAAGACAAACCATCAAGCAGTTCTTCCTGAATTTTAAACCACCAGACACTTTGGGCAACTACAGTTAATTGTCCTGCACCTGCCAGGTGTTATGTTTTCAAATGTCTACTTTTTAATACACTGCTTACCTACTGATATATTTATGCATTTGTACTAATGACTCAAAGACAATGTCTCATAGCTTCCTTCATTCAAAGTCACCGCATTTGTCACAGATTTGTAACAAATACTGTAATGTCATCAGCAAGCATAATCTATTTTGAGGGAGAGAACTAATGCTTGTTTTATGTCCACTGCACTCAATGAAGCTACTGTCTGCTTTGTCTTCCTCATTTTTTAGTGTTTGAGTTTTATTCCGCACTACAGTCCTCTTCCTACAAGGAACAAAACCAAAATCTGTTCTCTCAAATAAAAATGTCTGAACGGCTAAAGGTGACAGTTTAAGTCAGGACACATGGAACAGACATGTTAATCACTACACAATAATTGGACCCATGCAAAGGAGTTAAGATATTTGCTGTAGTAAAATCCTGACAGCCAAATTCCAACAATCCATTTGCCTTTGCTGATCACTGCATGTGCAGTGCTTCCCCACACTATGATGTGATTGATGTACTGCCAAGTGACCTGGGGCACAGGCCTCTTCCAAAACCTTCTACAGAAGTCTGTGACAAATGACAGGGCTATGCTTTCATCCCTTTGGCAGGTGGCATTCCTATCCAGACACAGGAAAACTGTAGTTTACGCTACAGGATCAAGGGAAGTGAGAGAAAATGTGTTAGTTATGACAATGGTTGAACAAGCACTATTCACAGAGTCACAGAATACCCTGGGTTGAAAGGGACATTTAAAGGTCATCTAGTCCAAACCCCCTGCAGTGAGCAGAGGTATCTTTCATCTAGATACGTTGCTAAAGGTCCCATCTAACCTAACCTTGAATGCTTCCAAGT
>NW_010428276.1:1975-6917 GCF_000710305.1 Buceros rhinoceros silvestris | reverse complement strand
GGCTCTGTGGAGGTCGGCGTTCGCTCACGTTTTCTGCAGTAGGTTTCACGGGGTATCTTGGGCTTTTTCTACCTGTTTATTCAGAAATCTGAGAAGAGTTTATGGGGCCAGCCTGGATAACAGCAGCAAAAGAGCTTTGGACACCAAGAGGGAAACAACTGGCTGGTTCATCCTCACTGTTGTCTGCTTTAGTAAACGTCCAAGCTCCCTGTCCCAGCCTTTGACAAATCCCCAGAATTTAAAGGTGTGAACTAACTTTCAAATACAAGTTTGGAAAAAAAATAAACCCTCTATTAAAATATAATTCCTCGTTTGGAAATCTTTAGGATTCATGTTTTCCTTGCTGCTGCTTTTTATTTTCCTGTAACAACAAAGTCAAGACAGGCAGGGGTTCTTTTTTAAGAAATCCTCCGATATGACAGTTACCAGCGTTCACAGTGGCACAAACTATGTCTGAAATACCGAGCAGAACGCAGTTCTGCAACGTGTGTATCTGAAGAGGGTTGCACATAGAGGGTGGAGAAAAGACTGAAAATGATTAAAAGTGGGATCGATAGACACAGAACTTCCTGATTAAACAGACACTCTGAAACACACTTCCTCCTTGTCATCCCTTAATATTTCTTGAACTTTACATAAGCTAGCAGTGCAGTAAGTAACGAGAGAATATTTATCCTGGATTCTCTGGCAGAAGTAGCTCCCGAGGCACTTGCTGGAGTTGCTTTGCCTTTCCAGGCTGTTCCATGCTAATTACGGTCTGTTAATACAGTGTGGTTGATCTCTGGCTGTGCTGACCTCTGCCTCTAACCTTGCAGCACCGCTGATTCCTTTGGGCCAACGCTCATCTGACCCGCAGCACCTTCAGGGAGCCCAAAAGGCAGAAATCTGACCTGATAACCAAAAGGTTTGAGGGGTTTATTTGTGGCTTTGTGCTCAGAACGGTGTCACGCTGGAGCTGGATTAGTGTCGGTGCTGCTGGAGAGGGGAACAGGGAAACGCCTTTGTTGTGGTGCAGCACAAGCTAGAGGGGAGAAGACGCCGTGAGAAGGTGGACAAATAGGGGAGGATGGAGTTACAGAAACAGTTAGCAGTTACTTGAGTCATTCATCATACTTGGCATGTTTACAAAAGATGAAGCTCCAAGGATTATACAAATTAAGTGAGAGTCTCAGCGTTGCTTTTACAACCCCTGTGTTTGAGACGTGAGCTGTGGAGATCTGAGCTAATGCAAAGAAGAAAACTAATTGTTCTCCCCTATTTTAGTTTAAAATCAATCATGATTTTGAGCTGGTTTTTTGGTTTTTTTTCCCCAGCTTGTAGTTGTTTGTATGGGAAGAAGAGAGTACAAGGGATTGGATAGTCGTTTTCCGCCGTGGAAGGCGACAGGTCCCCCATAGGTCCTGCGTCCTCAGTCCTAGTCAACCCAGGGCTTATAAAATGTGACTGGATCACTACGTTTAGCCACTGACTCACTGTAAACTGTCTGTGATTTACTGTTCTCTTTGACCCTATGTAGCAGTTGTTTGCTCACCTGTGTGCTGTGCTCAGTACCTGATGAGGCACCAAAACCAGTTTAAACAGGAGAACAGTGAATAACCAGCACTTTCTACTGTGATGTTTCATAATAATAATTGTCAACGTTACAGAAGTGCTGCATTCATGCTAATTTCACAGGAACTCGAGTGCTGCCAAATAGTGAGCGTGTTGATCTAGTGAACTGTCGCAACCCCTAAGCGCTTTTCCCGTACAGTAGTTGAACAGCACTGGTTGGACACTGGGAGAATGGGTTGCAGGACAGCGTGCAGTGAAATGCTCCATGCTGACCATCCAGTTCTGTCCTTAGTCTGCAGTTATTTTTAACTCGGCATGGACACAGATATCTACGATAAAATTAAATTTATTTTGGACTATCGTATATTGCTTTTCTTCCTCTGACCGATCTGCAGGGTCTCCCTTTGCAAAGTGAAGAAAAATACCCCTGAAAAGCAAGTGCCATTCCCAGATTCCTCACAATCAAAATTGTATCCAGACACTCCCAGAGCTCTGAAGTCCTCCAAGGACAGGCTGAAGGGAGGAAACCTTGATCTAATATTTCTCAAAACATTTACTAAGTGTATCGACCAAGTTTGCTGTGGGCAAAACAAGTTAGACGTACCTGGCTGATGGGTTTTTTTGCGTCCTCCGAAATCGTTCTGTGGAATTGGGATTCAATGTGAGTGCTTTGAGGAGTCTCCTCTGGCAGCCCGAGGGGCTGGTGGCAGGGAGAGGCAGCCCGGCGGAGGGGAAGCTCGCTGCTTCGTTTGCAGATGTGCTCCTGAGAACTCGGCCTGCTGTGGCTAACTGGCTGTGACCGTTTTGGGGTTTTTTTTCCTTTCTTTCCTTCCGATGGCACAACAAGAAACCCACCAGCCCTCCAGCAGCATTAACTCTTTGCAGTAGAACCAGAGCAGAGTGACGGGAGATATAAATTGTAGATTAGATTGTAAATGTTTGCAGCCTACACTCCTTTATAGGAGCTCCTTTACACAACCTCCTGATGTTTTGGGGCATTTTTCTGAGCTATTGTAATATAAAAATGTGATCTGAAGTAATTTAGTAGCCCAGCTCCTGCTGGACTACTGCTTGCCCCAGGAGCTCTCTGCTGCACGTGGGAAGGGACATTGAAACGGAGCAAAGGAAACGGCAAAGGGATGTAAGCAGCGAGTGAGGGCTGACTAAAAGCCTGGTTCCGAGTCTGCTGAAGTCACCAGGAGTGGCTTTTCTCTACTTCAGTGGCCTTCTATCAGACCTTAAAAGACCAGTAAAACTTTACACCCTTCTGTGGCATTTTTCATCAGTTTCACAGTGGTTTTTTCTCTATACACAAAATAGTCAGGCTCTGGGAAGTCCGCTGGGAATTCACCCTTTCGACAGCTCGCAGTGCTGGGGCACACAGGATAAGCTGCTTGTGTAACACAGACAGCAAATAAGCAGAAAAACCGGGGAAACAATTCACCCTTCATAGCTCCCTGCTTTTGTTTTCCTGGTCCTAATTCACCCACTCCTGAGTTACAGCATCCCCCGCACAGTGTTTTGGAAATATCTTGTCTCTCATTTGAAACTGCCGCAAGAGGAGAAATAGGAAGAGCTTGAAATGGCATTTGATTAGGACACCAAAACAAACAGAGCGAGTGTTTGTGGAAACAGTCTGCAGACCTCGAAGAGCTGTAACACAGGTGGGATGTTGTGATGTTTCTCCACTGAAATACAGCAGCTCTAAGGTGCTGTGCCCCGTAGCATCCATATGGGCCTGTTCCTTCTCTGCTGAAACAAAGGTAAAATAGGTGCTGCAGAGCCAAATCCTGAGGAACGTAACTTCCCCCAACTGTAAGGGCATTCAGCTCACATTTATTTCTATTTTCAGTAGCGCCAAATGATATTTGACAGCTTCATATCCAAGTGCTTGACATAGCCTGACCTTATTTGGGTCCGTGACCAAAGATCTGCTGGCAAAAGAGACACAAATGCTTCAGCAAAACAGCCACCTCCCCAGTTGTGTCTCACTTAATATTTTACATTCATTTCATTCTCCTCCTGCCAGCTGACAGGCCTTATCTTCAGAAATTCTTTTCCCAATTACCGGGACTGAGAGGATGGAGAAATTAAAGTTTGTTGGCAACAGCGTGTCAGTTTGGGATGAGGACATGGTCAGTGCAAGCTGGGTTCTGTAACTGTCCGTGACAAACCCTTGTGGAGGAGCAAGTGGCTTCAGAACTATGTGTCTACAAGGCAGGAAGATCATGTTCAGAACTGTCCAGGTCTTAGCAAGAACATCTAGGATTTGCATCCTGAATTTATCCGGCAGGGACCCCATGGGAAAATTAATAAATAGGCTTTTCCTTCACTATTTCTATTGTAGTAGCATTGACACAGGTAGTGTGGTTTCAGCAGGTTGCTCACTGGTATGGAAACCCTGCGTTTCACTCGCTGTTTTTCTTCTGCAGTTAATTCTTCTTCATCCCACATTGCATTGAGATACTTCCAGGCTTTTCAGCACATTTTCTGCCGGTCAGACACAGTCAGCTGGGAGCTGGCAGGTAGCTGGCGGCTCCCTGTGGGTTGCAGCTCAGCAGGGGAAGGGAAGGCCGCCTGACTCGTTCGTGGAGGGTTAGCCAGCCAGAATGCAAATATCCTGGATATTTATCTGGGACCCATGGGCTGAAACCTGTGAAAAAAATGGCACAGGGAGCCCAGCGTCCTACAGCCTTCAATTTTCTGACTCATCTGAAAACAGTGAACAGCGTTTAACATGGGAGGGACAGGGCTTTATTCGGAGGCATCGTTTAACGTGGCTGATGGGACCGGGCTGTGCTTTGACTGTCAAAGCCAGGACGATCTCATCTGCATTTCGGAGGAGTGCTTGATGCAGAGGAGATGCTCCCCTTGTCACAGGCTTCCAGGTGGCCTTTAAAAGCAGCAGCGCTCTTGAAGCTGTTGGAAATTCATTAAAAAACCCATTTTGATCGTGTACAGGACTGACATAACAGCCCTGAAATCAAACAGGATCAATGTGCTTGCTCGCAATTAAAGCCCTTAGATATATCCCTTAAAAGCTCACACGAGCTGGGCAGGAGGGGCCTATGTTTTCAACCAGCGCAAAGGTCGGCGCTGGGGCTCGGTAATGCACTTACGCAAGCAGATGCAGCTCCCGTCCCCGCAGATTGCTGCTGCATTAAGTGTGTGCCCTTAGGGGCTTCAAACAGGATCAATGTGCTTGCTCGCAATTAAAGCCCTTAGATATATCCCTTAAAAGCTCACACGAGCTGGGCAGGAGGGGCCTATGTTTTCAACCAGCGCAAAGGTCGGCGCTGGGGCTCGGTAATGCACTTACGCAAGCAGATGCAGCTCCCGTCCCCGCAGATTGCTGCTGCATTAAGTGTGTGCCCTTAGGGGCTCCTGCTGA
>NW_010428276.1:1181-1861 GCF_000710305.1 Buceros rhinoceros silvestris | reverse complement strand
GGAAGGCAGTGGCAAACATCCAGCTGATGTAAACAGGATTAGCTGCTGCAGATCACCTTGGATTGGGAGGTGCTGCAAGGAACCTCGCCTGAAAGTTTTCGTCCTTGGTAATCGAAACTTTTTTCTTTTCGTGTGTTCCCGTCGTTCAGTTGACCCGCACCTGTGCTCGTGGCCAGAGCTCGCTGCTGTCGGGCTCGCTCCAGGAGCTCTGCCTCCCCGCAGGTGGTGGGTGAGAAAAGTAGGGCAGGACAGTAGAGCAGGGAGGGCTTGTTTATGCAACTGTGGCTTTGCAGTTGTCAACACTAGAAGGAAGCAGTTGGGTGCCTTCTGGAAAGTGGGTAACCTTCCTGTGCTGTGCCACTGAAAATGTTTTACATCTTTCTGAGGGCAGGGATTTCCAGAATTATAGAATCACAGACTGGTTTGGGTTGAAGGGACCTTCAAAGCTCACCCAGCCCAACCCCTGCAGGGAGCAGGGACATCTGCCCCCAGAGCAGGGGGCTCAGAGCCCCAAGGGCCAACCTGACCTGGGATGGTGCCAGCGATGGGGCTTCTCCCACCTCGCGGGGCAGCCTGGGCCAGGGTCTGCCCACCCTCAGCGTCAAACATTCCTCCCTTCTCTCTGCTCTGAATCTCCCTCTGTCAGTTTAACCCTCGTCCTGTCCCCACAGCCCCTGCTG
>NW_010428276.1:0-663 GCF_000710305.1 Buceros rhinoceros silvestris | reverse complement strand
GTCTCCCCGGAGCTGAGCGGAGAGGCAGGATCCCCTTTCCAGCTGCTGCCCACGCTGCTGGGGATGAGCCCAGGATGTGGCTGGCTCCTCTCCCTTGGCCCGCTTTGACAGTGCCATCCCGGGATGTTTCTAAGGTAGAAACCACAGTCCATAGTTAACAACAACCATTTTTTAAGGACAGGTGTCACGTTTTAGTGAGTTTGTAGAGAGGATTAGCTCACTGGTTTTTGCATTTAAAAACGCAGAGTCTTGATTTTTCTTTTATTGCCTGTATTATATTTCAAAGAAACACAATAAAGCACTCAAAAATGCAGCATAAAGAGGGAAGCCTAAATTCCACCACATTTTTAATGGTGTAATAGAACTAATAACTGCGTAATTGGAATCTTGCTAATACTCGTCCTGCCTCTGTGACTCAATGCTTTCTGGTTTGGCTTAAACGCTGAGAAGAAAACTGCATTTTGAGAAATACAATTGATTTTGCACGATCTGCTGATGATCAGCAAGGCTTAATGAATGGTCGCCTGAAGAAACCTCATTACAGTAATTGGGATGGATGAGCAGGAGTGAAGTGTGAAAAGAAGACAATATAGTTGCTGCTTGAATGCATCACTTGGTGGTATTTGACTCTGAAGCCATCCAGAGCCAGCAGGGGGAAAGGAT
>NW_010428275.1:21735-27659 GCF_000710305.1 Buceros rhinoceros silvestris | reverse complement strand
CTTGGAGAACCTCCCGGCGCTCGGCCCTGCAGGCGTCCTCCGTAACTTCAGCCCAGGCTCCGCAGAGACGTTCGTTCCGCCTGCACATCCCGCCGGAGAGGGTCGAGCGCCCAGCAGGCAAACAGCGGCGCTTCCTAACCCACCAAAGAAAGGGGTTTGCAAGGAGGTAGAGTCTTGTTTCATTCTTCCGTCAGTATCAGCTCAGAAGCTTACGTCACTGCAGACGGTGAGCCTTGACAGTTCCTGAAGTGGGGTGCAAGTGAACAGTGTTCCAGCGACTCTAAATTAAATACAGGCCTTGGAAACAGGGTACATGACCAGCATGTTGAAGAAGGCTCTTCAGAATGAATGGTGGACACACAACAGTGGCCTGCGGGGTCTTAAGCTCAATGGTGAACATATTTAAGAGGGATGAGGACATGTCTGTTAGTAATCAGTTTTCGATTTTTAATTATTCCCTCAAATGTCACTAGATAAATGGATGATTTAGGCTTTTTTATCTCGGTATGCCTTACTTATTTGAAAAGGTCCTGGAACATGAACAGGTTATGTAAGAGGACACACTTCCATCATTAGCTGCAATCATGAAATCTGTATCTGCTAATAAAACTACGATCACAACTTCCAGAGAGCGCAAAGTCTACATTTTGTAAAGCCATATTCTGGTGTTTCATTTCTGTATCTCTATCTCCAAGCCATAAAATGGAGAAAACTGCACAGGTTCCTTTTACTGCATTTCAGACCCTAACCAGGACTGCTCGCTTTCTCTCTCCAACCTGAGGATGGGAAAGAGACATCCCTTGGGAGAGAGCTCAGCCCTTCTAAATCCACACGTTGACCTTTAGATAATCTCTTGTCTCCCCACACCCGCTGCACAGCAGAGTTCTTCAGTCTGTGGTCAACTACTGCATCCAGATGGAGAGATTACTTCTAAAATATCCATGCCATGTTACTAGGGATACAAAGCTGATTGTCAAACTTGAATTTTTATCCAGGGATCTGCTATCCCCTAGAAAATTTGTAGTGGTCTTTAATTAAAGGCAAAAAAGGTTGAAAACCACTGTTTGGCAGGAAATTAAGGTAAACTGAGATAGCACAAGTGGCTGAAGTCGGATGGGATAAATTCAAGCTTGTTCTAACTCTTTAGATTGGGCAAATGTCATTTATATCAGTTTCTTTCTGTGATACCTTTCTTCACACGGTGTCGATCGTCAGAGGTCTAATTCTCTTGCTGTACTCCGAACGCATTCCAAACCTTCTTTCCACACAAGTAACAAGATTTTAAGATTTCTACACTGCCATCAGACACCTTTGTGGTACAAACCAAGTATGAGACAGTCCCTTTCATTAAGAGTTTGGGTTTCTCTCTAGGACAAAAAGAAAGGTTTACCAAGTCTTACGGACACATTTAAGTCTAGAACATCACCAGAAACTGATCTTAGATAACTAGTGCTATGAACTACCCTCAGTCCAACCATCTGTTTTCAGAAACAGAAAACTACTGATAGCCAGCTCACACAGTGGATTCAAACAGAAGCTATTTACCATTTCTGTCATCCAGAAAGAGGTTCAATGCTGCTGCCTCATTTTAATTTCAAAATTGTGTACAAGCGCACAATAGGCTTGACCCAAAAAGGACTAACTCCAAGTTTTAAAAACAAAACTAACCAAACAAATTAAAAGAACTAAATGTACAACAGTAAGTCTGGAATCAACAATTAAAAATATGAATTAAAGGAAAGTTTTATACTGACTTTTCATGATGTTTAGTCACAAAATTAGTAACTTGAACCTAACCCCAGGTACCTATACTGAGGTTTTCTTATAGCTGATTGTATAGACTACAGAATGACCAGATGTCAGACAGGAGTTGTCTGATATTAGCAGTTATGCAATTGTATTTCATCGCTTTGAAAAAAAATAAAGTCAAACAAGTTCAAAGTGAAAGTGAAACTTGCCTGAAGCTGGAGGGTATGGCGGAGAATGGTGTCCTCTAAAGCATGAATCCACTTTTCTCTCTCATCAGCATCTCGAGCTGAAAAAGTATTCAAAAGATATTAAATTATATGCAGTCTTATATACTAAAAGCCATAAGCAAAGAGATCTGATGTCCTCACTAAATATGGATCTCAAACCATAGTGTCTTTGTGAAGTCACCAAAGACATAATTCCACGGTTGTCTTAATATCCTGTTCATTTTTCTGTCGTTACAGCTCGGTAACGTTAGTATGTTAATCTAGTTCATCTACTCTATGGTACCGGAGAGATGTTTTAAATAATCATGCACACAAAAACCCTTTTATGCTTTGGTAGAAAGCATTTTATTCCACTGATGAGTCTGTGCCATATATGTCAAATAAAAAAATATAACTATATGACAGATATATGACTATGATAAACATAAGAACAGTTCTGCACTGTTGCTATCTGTGATTATCTGTCCCTTGTCCATCTTTAGGGGCATACACATGAAAAGACTTTGCACAGACATTCCTCACTTGTGATTTTTACATTTTCTTACTTATGAGAAGCTGTTCAACTTGTTGTTAATTATCCAGTAATTTTACCTCAGTGTGGACACAGTTAACTTCAAATAAGTTATCCTTTCAGGCATGGATCCATAAGACAGGACAAACACCTCTAATATGTTCCTAGTACGAATAATTAAGCACAAAGAATAATCTGACGTATGCAATTAACATTTTTTTAAACTCAAGACAATCCTGCTCTAAAACTGAATTGAATCTGAATTGTATGTTGTCGACAAGACAGACACTAATGTTTCCATGCTTCTGCAACAGACCACCACACAATTTTAATTAAGAATCCAAGTCAGGATGCAATCACAACAGAAGATGATTATGCTTCTCAGTTGCAGATGGTGGAACTTAAGAAAGCTGTATATTAAGTGATGGTTAAAGGAGGTGGGGGGACAAGGAAGAGAAGAGGAGCTGGAGAAGGAAGATGAAGAACAGACTCTAAGGAATATCGAAACAGACTAAGGACTCATTTTGTCTTTTTTTTCTTTTCTCACCCCGACTTTGCTTCACGTGCCCCCTAGCCCCAGTACGGACATGCCACCCTTACTTTGCTAATTTGAGAGAGTTCCTTGCTGTGCTCTAGGAGTGTTTAAACAACATGGGAGCTGACAGTCACCTTTTCCAGATGAAGAAAGAACAATCTGCAGGCATTAAATAGACTGTAAACAAACCAGCCTGTATACAGATTTAGAATAGTTATTGACAATTGTTTCTAGTTCCTCATTCAAGTGGAAGTTAGTTAAAAGAAACAGGAAGCCTGCTAAAAGCAAGGAAAGCTGAAGTGAGCTGGCACCTATCATGAATCAGAGAACTAAGATTCATATCTGACTTATTTGTTACAGAGTTCAGAGGAAATATCTGTATGTTATTATTCTGAAATGGACTCTCCAGCCTCAGAATGTTTTGTTTTCAGTGTTCCCTTTCTCACCCTTATGTTTCCATTGCTTTTATTCTTTGGAATTCTGCACCTCAAACCCATCTGTACTCAAAAGCACCACAGGTCTTTCAAATAGATTAAATAAATCCTCCGTCCTTCAAATATATTAAATACATCCTCCTTTAGGAAACGATTTATTACCTTTTCACACATCCATTCCTATAAAGGGTATTTCACTGGCCAGAGGACGGGATGAAGGAAGGAGAATCAGAAATCCACAGACAAATCTCTCTTATGCCTTTAGGAGGAAGAGGAAGCTGTAGATTTTTCTAGACTCCCCAAATAAAACCCTATCAGTATCAAGATAAACATACCGCATTGTTCACTTCAGCATATATACATGAGTTACATCAAATTAACAAAACCATCAGGAAAGAATTGACAATTTCAATGTTTGTGAGAATAGGTTAAGAATAAGAATGTCTTAAATATAGAAACTTGCTCTGAATCTAACTGATGAGGTGGCCTCACAAAGCAGCGGGGCAAAACTTCCATCACATACAAGATAAAAGTAAAAGCCGAGTTTGAAACCTAGCTAGGTTTTTTTTTAAAAAAATACATATTTTCCCAGATACTACAAATCAATTCCCATTCATTGTTCTTTTAAACTAATAAAGTGGGATTAATTGTCACAGGTATTCTGGTAATGATATTATCAACCTGCACAAATAAAAACTACCCATAATGGAAAGTGACTACCCAAAGTGCTCTCACAGGCACAAAGGAAGCCTGTAGGAAGAAGTTAAAGTAATGAAAGGTTACCTCCAGGAACTGCAGCAAATATTAAAAAGCTGGAGTTTGCCATCTGTAATACTCTCAAAACCTCATTAGAAAGAACTTCCAACTTACATGGGTTCTTCCTAGTAGTTCTCTCTATTTTAATTGAAAAGCTGAAGTAGGTGCTGAGGACAAGTTTATACTGCAGTGAAACTAGTCAGGATGAAGGGACATAAACCCTGTGAATGCTGCCCAGGTGACTGCATTAAGCCAAATATATTTTGCAATGTGCAAATTATAATTTTTCTTTTCATATTACGCACATACATGAACACACAAATACCCTGTTCTTTTTTCACAACATCGCTTACACTAACACTACTTTTAATTACTGAATCAGTCAATTACAATCAGGTATATTTTCCTCTGACAGTAATTTTAATGCTTATACGCGTCTTTGGTTTCTCTTACCAAGAACAGACCCTTTGCCTAGTCCTGACTGAGATATTAGTCAAGTTTATGCTTCTTACACCATTCACCACCAAACAGTAAACATATAAAGTTACCTGTGTCATTAACCTATCAATACTTCAAACATATCAATGCTTCAACATTTCAAATGTGTGTTCAAAGTGGTGGTGGTGAACATCTGTCAACATGGGTAAAGCTTCCTGAGTGTCCGCGGGTTTTTTAATTGACCATTTAGCAAAGAGCATCTTATTGGGGAGCTGGGGTACAAGTCACTGAAGAGTTAGTAAGTAATCCATGGGATACCAAGATCCTGTGTTCGTTTTTTGCCCACAATTATTTAAACTAAAAAAGAAACAATTAGGCTGCAGACCAGTCAATTAATCCTTGTATTGCAACAGACGTCCCATGACCTTCCATACTGCCAGCAAAAAGAGGTCACTATTATTTAATCACTCATCTCAACACTCAGTAGCCCATTAATAAAGGTTATCACACTAAGACCTGTGGATGAACCACCAACAGAACAGAGAAGGCTTACAGCAACAGGGGAGACCTAGAAACCAACCAATCAGTACAGTTCAAAAACTAACCCAACTTTCCGATGCTCATAAATAAACTAAACTTCTGAAGCATCTATTCCTCTAATAGCCCCTTTACAGTTCTTTCTACGAGGGATCAGCAGAAGGGAAAAAGCTGTATTTTTTCCTCATATATTAGAGGCATTTCCTCATGGCAAATGTATGGCATAGTAGATCACTGCTTAGGTCAAACAGATGAATCTCATCAACCCTGCTACTACAACAAAGTCTCAGCCACTACAAATCCAAGAACACTGCCATGAGAAGACTGCTTACTGCATGGAAACACACAGCACGGCAACTTTTTCAGCACTTTGTTCAGGATGCTGATTTAACTTTTAGACCATCTATCCTCAGCAGCAGATCCTCCTGGCTCTCCTCTGTACACTCTTTTAAGAAAACCATGGAGAAAACAGTAGGATGCAGTTTTTAGTAAAGCAAGCTGCAAGAAAACTTATATTAAATCTAATCAAAATGGCTGCTGTGAGATTAGGTGCAAGTAAAAGCTCCCTAATGGTAAAAGCAATTTAGAACTGAACAGCTGCCAAAAGATCACTGATGCAAAAAAAAAAAAAATCAATGGGAACATTCAAAAAAGAGATTAGCCAACACACTCAGAAACAATTTATGGGAAAAACCTACACACAATGGTCAGAGATCATTATCCACCCATCTGTAGGG
>NW_010428275.1:6252-21379 GCF_000710305.1 Buceros rhinoceros silvestris | reverse complement strand
AGCTACATATCCAAGCCGTCCTTCAATTAAAGAGGACAACTTTGGCCAAAGAAAAAGAAAGCTCTAATATCTTTTCAGCTCAAAAGTATGTGATGCACACTACATAATGTCCGCTCTGCATCAGCAAATGCAGGAGGCTTTCTTCAGCAGGTGGGGGATAGGAACATCGTGCTCATTAGTCCTATGTCTCAAGCACCCTGAAATCACTCCAACTTTTTTTGTTGTTGTTGTTGTTATTTGGCCAGGGTCCATTTTAAAGTTAATTCCCTCCCTCAATTCCTATGGAAAAGCTAATCCAGAATTTCTTCCTGCCAACTTGTTTGGGATAAGGCAATTATTACCTTGTCCAAGGAATTTCACAAGTATCTGTGCTTATATAAAAACGGAAGAATAATTACCTGGTCTCCCCTGACACAAAACTTCCAAAAAGAGAAGAAGGGAAAGGGCAAGAGAGAGAAACAAGTTACGTTTTCCCAACTCTAGAATAACAGTATTACAAAAGACACATACGGAACTCTGAGACATCTATATGAGATAAGATACGAGAAATACTTGGCACTTAAAAAAACATAAAGGTGTTACCTCAGCTGTTTATAAGTGATTAGATTTTTAAATACTAATTTGAAAAAGAAATTTAATAGAAGATCCCACTACACTACATGAATATTTATTGGGGTTCTTAATCTAAGGGCTTAAAGCAATGGTCAGCTGAAATTCAAATTGTACTAGGGCATCAGCTGTCTGCAAAAATATCAATGCTGCCTGCAGCTGAGAGGACACAAACAGTCCCTGTGCTTTTCGCTAAGTGCCAGAATCATTAACTCTGTTTTTACTGCAATTTAACAGTGCACACTGGCACAGCTAACTCCACCCAGATCTATGTATTCACTGCTGTGTGCAAGAGGCTGGAATCATTAACGACTGAAACATTACACGTTATCCCTGACTATGTCAGTTATTTTTACGTATTTCCAACAGAATGAGTTTACGAGCTAGATTACAATTTGTTCCCATAGGCTTAACCTTTCACTCCTCTGCGTCTATAGTGCATCCTTTGAGAGGTACCTGTATAATTTATCGTGACATCTCAGGCATGTGTGAGGCAACCACGGAGTAATTAACACAATCCCAGACCTATTTATGACTAGTTCAGAGAAGCACTCTCCAAAAGTATGTAACTGAGTTACACCGACATTTAATATGATAATATTTTTAAAGATGTGCATTGTGATCTGTCTGGTTGAGCTTATTCATAAGACATTTTAACATCCATTTTACTTGAAAAAAAAAATCTGAACTCTTTCCTAGAAGAGGTACGAAGAAAGAAAAGCCGTTATTTTACCAAGGAGAGAATTACAGAATGAAAAAAGGTACTGAAGACAAGAACCATTGCTCTACTGAGGAATTTCTGTAATTAAGAAAAATTATGTTTTACAACTTCTAAAATAGGCCCTTATCTCTGAATTACCCAAACTGCCAAGTCAGATATGGCAGGGATTTTAAAAAGTTCTGTTCTATGAGGATAAGTAGGCAAATGAAATGCAACTACATTAAATGCTCTCAGCCTCTATTAATTTTCCAAACAGAGAATAAATTTTGTAATTTAGAGTTTCTGTAATATTCACTTTACTGTGAAGAGATTATATGTGTTTATATAACATATACCAAATGTTAAAGTACGGCATAAACCAGATTACTTTTCCTAGCCTAAGTTTGATAGCATCTAAAGATTAGATATAAACAAGTTTAACAACTCTGCTCCCCAATACAGTATTCACCACTAGCATTTCTAGGTCATGCACAGCAGCACTTGGAAGACAGCATATATAAAACGTCTCACCTCAGAATTAGCACACTGCTGCTTTTTTTTTTCCTGTGTGTATCTATATGGGCATTAGGATGAAAGAAAAACCTCAAGAATTAGTTTTTAAAAAATCACTAGATTATTTATAAATACACCATACTGTCACCAAATGAAACGCATATTTTGTCTTCATTCACTGTGACCTACTTACAGGCAGAACTCAGTAAAAATGTCTGTTACACCCACAGAGTCAATAAAGTCAATTATGCAGCCTTTATTCTGACAAAACTTCCTGTGATTTTTTGCAAAATTCCTGTATTTTCTCAGCCAAGCACAGAACTAATGTAGTAATTTCACACACAAATAACCACATGATGGAGGTGAATTTCTGACTATATGGAGATCGATAGGGTTTTTGCCACCAGTCTCAATGGAAAGCGATGTTATCAGTAGTGCCCAATAAGGTGGAAGAGTCACACAACAAAGGGCTGTTACGTGACTCAATAAATGGCTCTTTATCTGAAGTCACTGAAGGTCTTTCAAACCATGGAAAAACATGCATGATGAAGTAGGGTTTCATACATGCCCACCAAAATATTAGTTTCACATACCCTTCTAACACATCAGCTCCCACATCTGTCAGTTGCCTAAACATAGTCTCAGTATCTTATTTTCTCTCTATCATAATTTTAGAGTAGTCACAATCATTATTCTCCCTTCTGCTAATCTTTCTCCTGATGCCACTCTCCACCCACATGTATAAATGAATCCTTCTTTTGTTCTGCAGGTGTTTCACCCGTCTGATCTCTCTGTAACCACAGGAGACTCCTGAGCAGTCACAAGCCAGAAAAAGAAAGTCTAATCTTGTCCAAAGAAGAATCATCAAATGGTCTCCTGCGTACAAAGTATTAGCAAGATTAACCTGTGATCACGAGAACCCAACTAAACGGTTTCACTGTTTCACTAAGCTGTTTCACTATTACCTAAGCTCAAAAGCTTTTTTAGCGATCTTTACAATCAGCTCATAAACATACCTTAAGGTGGAAGCTTGTGCAACAAGGGAAATACACGGCCTAGACGCTATTAGTTCTCCCTGGGAATTCAACAGGTATGTGTATGAATGTGGGACAATCCGCAAGTATATGGGTTTTTACTAGATAATGTCAACATTTAAATACTAATAAGAGTAACATTAAATGCTACTTTATATAGTACCTTCTGTGGAAATGGCTTTTAAGGTATATTTGCATGTAAAAGCCATTGCAGTTTACTGAACTAGCTCAGAAACTACTAGTTTAAGTAGAAACTGCATTTTGGCTTAAACTTAATAGAGTTTAAAGAACAGAAATATAACCATTTTCCTTAGTCAATAATACAGTTCTCAGTTTAGCAGGTCAAACTCCAGTTTATTGCTACTTGGAATTTCTTCTTAAAACAGAAGGAAAAGAGTGTTAAACTCAGTACCCCTCCCCTGTTTACAGTGAGGCCTTTTCTGACCATTTCTCCCATTCCGAAATAGTTGTCAGGTTGAGATAATAGTTGTCAGTTGAGATAATAGATTCATACTGATGCCACAAGGAACAAGCAATAAATATACTATTTCTTCCAGAGGAAGGAAAAAAGAAAACAACTGGATACATCATGCAGATACAGTTTAAAAGTATTATTTTCTTTACTATTCTCAAGTTTAATATACATTTTGAAATCTGCTAGTTCAACTTCAAGAAAAATAAAACCAAGAAGTGTTCATATATCTGACCATAAAAAGGGAGTGCAGGTAGCACCATCAAAAAGGCATACTCATGGTATGATTAGAAAGTAGACAAGGGTAGTACAGGATGCTGCGGGTGCAAGGAGGAACTGCATGAAACAGTAAAGTACAATCATGCTTCGTTCCATGCTTTACCCTTACCATAGCTATTCATCCTCCTCTTCATAGCATAGAGGAATTAACTGTTTCAGCACCCCCAAAACACCCTGAAAAGATGTTAGCTTAGGACAAATGATGTGATCCCAGCAGTTACAAACATCATTAAGGAAACCAGCACAAACTGAGGTTCCACACCAAAATCTCTCTCCAGGAGTTTTTTCAATATGAAATTTAAAAAGCTCTCAAAACTTCTGGGGGGAAAAAAGCTGCAATCTATGAATTGTTATTTAAATTGGGTAGTCCGATAGACTGAAGAGCCTCTTTATGCCACAAGGGCAATCATCTTCCTGTCATCTATTTGGTGGACAATGCTAAGGTTTTATAGAAGACTATAAATATTGACTATTTCCCCAAGTAGTGGTGAAATGCAGGTTTAAAGCCATTATACTTAACTTTGATACTTAATACAAATACTTAGAATCTCAAATTTTGATCCTTAGAATCCAAATTTTGGCCTTTGTGGACCCCAGAATATACTAGTAATATAGCTGTGTGTCCCACATCAACAAAAAAATCCCTGCTTTTCCAACATAAAGGCAACCTCTTGCTGTGTGTATCTTCCTCTTTCCTCAGCTGGGATGGCAGGCAGTCACAAATCAAGCTAGAAACTGGGGCAGGATGGGGAAGACGGAGAAATCTACCTTTACTACCTGACAGCTTTCATGTAATAGGAGAACAAGTTGCACAGCAACATTCATGCTTCATTTCTCAGATACTTTTGTGGCAGGAATAGGAAAGGAAAGACAAAAGCTAAAGCAAAATCATCTCAGATCAATGCACTGGACTGCTTCCAATCCTTTATTACACACAACAGTGGAGACAAGACTGATCTGACTTCCAAGGAACTGTGCTGCAGGCTGTAAAAATAAGAGCTGAGTTTTCAGGTCGGAGATTTAAAATCTGAATTCTTATTTCTGCATACAGTGTGTGTTTAGTGAAGTATTTTAGCCCAAATAAAAGCCATTATTGCTTCAGGTTAGACTGCAATTCAAATATCAAGAAGGCAACATTACCCTTGACAGACTATCTTGAACATCATGTTCCCACTCTTGAATTTAAGCCACAAGGATCCAAGTAAGCAGAAAGAGCAGCTAAGTGATATGAAGGATAGAACTGACTTTCCAAATGGAAAGAGCTTATAGCTAGATGATGATATGAAGATGTTAAAAGAAAAAGAAAAAAACCAACAACAACAAATAACCTCCACAGTGTTTGAAGGTTATGGAACATTTAGAACAGGGACATGTATTACTGCAAGAAAAAAGATAATGAAGAAAGCTTCCTGACATGAAGGTACATTAGGCTAGGAGTATTATCCCAAATGTCTTGCAGCAACTTGAACAGATTTCTGCTTCTAATCTGAACAAACCCATGGGGAGTGCTTTGAGATCTACTTCATTCAGAAGCCTTAGAATCGAGCTGTGAAACTGGATATATAGTATGACCAAACAAGGACGAATCAGGAGATGAAATACACTACTTTTACATCTATTCTAAAATTTTTGTGGATATGCTATCCATCCCTTCCCCCTCCGATCTGAACAGATATCAATACAGTTGTATGTAACAATAAAATCAAGGATAAGAGATCTGCTGGGCGCTCCAGCAAAGCTGAAGTTAAGCTGACAGAAAAAGCAAAACATGCTGTTTGTTTCATTGCCCATATTTACTCAATTCACTTCTTTCCTTTATACCCAAGTACTAAGTATATAGATATCATTTGATATGTACACAGTCATCATTGAAAGCCTATTTCTTTGTAATAAAAACTTCTTAACTTTTACTAATGTTCCATACAGGGATGGCCACTAGGAAGCACACTTGCAAACAGAATAGAGGGAGACTGTCACGGGCAGCAACAAAATATGAACTACACACTGGGAAGACTCAGAATTTACCAAGGTTCAGTGACAGGCAATTCTTAGTGGCAGATACTGGAGGCTTAGCGCTTCAGAAATTCACTTGCACACAATACACACATATGGAAACAACAGCCCTGTGAGAAGCTGATCAGACATCTTCAAATGACTTATTTGCCCTTCATCGCATTATTTACATCTCCAGAGTTGGACAGGTGTGCATTTTGAGCCACTGACATGAAGAAATAATTCATTCATCCAATATGAAGCTTTGCCTTCTTTTCCCAAATTCAAATTCTGTCCCTACCTGTCAGCAAAATTGCACTGAGGCCAAGAAAAATACAAGCGTTCAGCAGTCAGTACTTAAGGTCTGAGTACAAGAAACAATTTTCTTTTGGCACCTGAAAGAGGAACTGCTCCACTGCAGATGGGACCCTAACTTAGACACAGGCCAGCAGATCTTTGAAATCTTGCTATTTAAAGTTCTGTCATTTTCCCAACCAGGCTCCAGGATGTTTGGATCCCCAGCTGTCTTTAAGAATGAAGGCAGGCAGTAAGAGGGAAGGAAGAGATTGTATTTTTAACAGAAGTTGCCATTTGTGCATCAGTCTTCTCTTGTACAAGACTCCTCTTACAAAGGGTGAATTTATAGCTAGGGCTATCTCACAGAACAAAAACTCAATCCGCATGGTGTATAAAAAATCTTAGAAAGAAATTGTGGTTTTTTTGGATTATTCTTGGAATCTGTTCTTCATCATCTATGTAGTCTCAGAATATGTACCATAGTATTTACATTATTACCCATTCACAATTCATGACTGATAGTGACCTATTTTCACATAAGTTAAAACCTGTGTAATACTGAATTAATTTAATATAATGAACAAACATTTTATATAAATATGACACAAGGGTTGCACGAACTGAGAATACGTTTACAGTGACCATAAGAATGACAGATATAGTTCCACAGAGCTGTTTTATACTGAAATATCCCAGCACTAATATCTTACCTGTCTCTTTACATTTTCACTCTACAGATGCATATACTAACGCTGTGCTTGTACCACTACAATTTGCTGGGTATCAGGGATGTTATCTTCATAATTTGCTAACAGAAAAATCATAACACAGAAAACAATGTACAAGATCTGAGTTCTACGCTGAAGGAGCACATACAAATCCTGACATGATACGAAATGCACACAAATTGAGATTATAAAACAAGAAATGTTATGAGACATAACTGGTGTTCAAATATTATCACTATTCCTCAGAGCAGAACATTACTGTATCAAATACTATCAGTCTTCTTTTAAGACATCTGACTCCCCAAAAAAGAATATAGCATATGCAAAATGAGTGCAAATAAGACATATTAAAAAAGGTATTCTTAGTAATTAAAGAGGAGAGATTTCTAGATTTACCTGTATCAAGTTCTCAAATATTCAGCAGTATTTAGCTTCATAGTACTGAAAGACTGCCACAGTACGGCATCCCATTACTGCAGTAGCAATTAGCTTGCATTTTATCAGTTATCCTTGGGAACAGTAGATTTAAGTATTACTGTGAGCTCAGCATTATGAAGGTATGTTTATGAGGCTTAATGCAGTGAAAAGCCAGAGTACAGCAGCAGCATTTAGGAAGAACTGTAGCACAAGGAATAGAGATGCCAGTGACAATATGGTGTGTAATTAATATTTATCATCAGGAATATTCTCACAAACACAGCAGTATTACCGATGATTCCCATTTCCAAATCACTGATTTTAAAAGATGTACAGTACAATATAGGTTATAGAATTATTCCAGTGTACATAAATTCATGACTGCTCAAATGCAAATATGCCTCTTTGGTATTTACAGTTTCCAGCTCTATGCAAAGCAATTAAATTATTTAGTCACTACATTTTAGAGGAAAAGCAAAAGGACTAACAAATGTTAGTCGGAAAATATTTTCATCACACTTCCCTAGGATTTTAACATGCAGAAAAGATTAGTCCTCAAGTCAATATTATCACAGTATTTTGTCCTACTGCTGCAGATAAAATAATTTAAGGAGAACATAACAATTATATAGTACCTTACCCTTTCTACCGGTGAACCATAGCATGCAATGACGAAACATAGCAGTGACAGATGGCATTGGTGTTAGTAAATGTGAATAAAAGGATAATAGCAGAGAAATGGTGACTGGCAGACAAGACACAGAAATGTAGATGAAGTGAATGCAAGCTGGTAAATCTTGAAGCAAAGCTCCACCTTTAATCCAAATGTTGCCTCTAGTCTCCTCATAATTGAGCATTAAGTTCTATTTGGACACAAATAGCAACCTTCAGACCAGTCTTGATTCTCTTCATACAGAAATGCATAGTTGTATCTTGATAACGAAGATCAGAAATGTTTTGTAAGCGAAACCCAGAATCAGAAGCCCATTACTTTCTCCCCTTGAATGATTTATTCTTTACATTTTTAATCTCCAAATCCTGCCAGAGCAACAGTCTCTTTCTAGCACATATGTATCCACTGCAGATGTAAATCCCTGCCTAACCTGCAGCACTCCTGGATCCAGAATGTTCTCAGTGTGCTCATTCATGCTGTTCTGTTGCCAAACATTTAAAATCATCCATCAAATACAAGTGGAATCTATTACAAGAAAAAACAATCTCTTCTTTCAGCTCACCCTGAAAATGGAAGGTTTTCTGATCAACAGTTATTGTGAAGGTGCTGTCATCCTCATCGTCTATACCAATCACAGCTCCCTGTGAAACAAAGAACAAAATCCTGATAAGGCAAGCAGTGACATCAGCAGCATACACTCTAACACTACACCACTGGAATTTAAAAAGCATTGACAAATTAGAAGCAAACAGAATACTGTAAAGAGCAGAAAGATTCTCTGTTTAGTCACAGGATGCAATTCAGGTTTTTTTAAATAATAAAATATTAGTTGCAGAACAAGTAATTATTTTTAAAACTGCAATTTTCTGAATAAGAATATGTATCCTTTATTTATTTATGCTACAGCATCATTATAGTAAACAGTCTTCTACTGCATTCCAACTTACATTTTAAAGAAGAGCAGAGAGTAATATTTTATAAGTACTTTCCATGTATGAAATTACTAATTCATAGATACTCTACCTAAAGAAGCTCTTGACCTGATTTTATCTACCAGTCTACAAAAAAATAAATCTCTCTAGCAGAACGAATTTGGCCCATCATGTCATGTCACTGGTATGCTGCATCATCTAATTTTCAGTCCCTAAGTAAATATGAGCAGTAAGTCACCAGGACATATCTAAAGCAGCTACCTTTGTCTTCTAATTCCTCATGAATTATTAGAAGGAAATGCAGATAAATTAGAGAGGTAAAGGCCATCTGTGCTTAGCTATTTACAAATCTATCCACATCTTCATTCCTGCCTCCCCCGCCTTCCCCACCACTTAATAACACAGTTTCATCCATGAGAAAACACTGAAAAGAGAACCATTCCCAGCCTCTGCTAACTCCAGCAAACTATGAGGTGTAGTTCAAAAACCACCAATGGATTTACTCAGTTTCTCTTCTCCTTCTCCATGAACCATAGCATCAGCATCTGCCTCATACTTCCTCCTCCCACAGACAGACATCACTGGAAGGTGCACGTATTTTAGGGGTAAATGCTGCCCTTACTGTCAGAGTGAACAGCAAGTAATAGTAGTTCAAGTTCCTGTGAGTTCAATTTCTGCAAAAGCTTCATTTCTTTCAGCCCAGTATCATTCAGCCCAGTATCATACAGGAACTGTAGCACAGGGAGTCAGGTATGTAACAGGCTGGCCAAAACATAAGAATTAGGGGCAGAGGGATCTGAGCTGATCTTATTCACACACATTCTTTACAGCCCTCATTTGAGGTTTCTAGCCAAAGGCACCAGCTTATGTCTGGCTGGGACTATCACAGGCACTGCAGGGCAAAGCAGAAGGGACAGGTCCTATTTAAGAGCAGCACCATATGTAATTCAAGGCTATATAGCAGGCAAGGATAGCTCCAAACTGCTTTTTACTTCTCTCCACTGCCAAAAATGTGCCACTTCTCCAAAAGAGTACCTTCCATGTAGGCTTTTCAAACACAGCTCTGTGATCTCTATAAAAGAGGCCCCTAAAGAGTGTACCCAAGCCAGTATAATTCTGAATACTTTCAGTGCCAGGACATAACAACAACCAGATGACTAGCCATTACACTCAGAGACTATCTGGTAATCATGCAGTGTGCCAGGGACATGACACGATGGGCCAGACTCGTTTTGCCAGAATGATTTCTAGTTTTTCAAATATACCAGTAGATAAAAAATATCTGGCACTTTCAATACACATTTTGCAATGCAATAAATCAGAAGATCACTCTAAGCTGTACAATATCATGCTCCTCACCAGCTACATCACAACTCAGTAAGTCAGATAGCAAGACCGTGACCAAGATATTCCCCCCAGAGAATATAAGTAAAAGTAATGGAAGGCTAAAAAGGTCAGATTAGGACAGCTAAGTCCTGCTTCCATCCTCAGCAGTGGGAGGAACCTCGAGAGCAGGAACAGCACACCACTGCCTCTGATTTCAGCACACACTAATTCCAATGCAGAAGCAAAGGGTCTGAGCATAAGAGAACATGCTTTCTTTTCATGCAGATAATACTTATGAACAAGCAGAAGAAAAACCAGAGTGTGAAAGTTTCAGTGTATATTTCAGAAGACTCAAGCAGGGCTTAAGCATAACACAGACGACAGATTCCTCTCTGAACACACCTTCCTTAGTACACTATGACTGCCAACAAAAGAATTTGAAGAAGAAACCTCAGGTCTAGGAAATGTGTATCAAAAGCAAAAAGGTGAGGAACAAGCTTTTGAAAATCCATTCAAGAAAAAATGACATATTTTAGTCAAATTCTTTAAATTACTTGTTTGTTTATGTTCACACCTAGAGTTACAAATCAACAATTACGCTAAACAGTAAACCTCTTTGATAGAATTTCAGACTGCAGAAGCCCATCTGTTCGGCTACCAGTATCACTGTCATCTGCCAGAAGAGCTGCTTTACAGAAGCAGAAAAAAGAAAGATACCTTTCTCCCTCATAAAAAACCCCACATGCATTCAGAGAAAGGATGGGGGAGTTAGCAAGTCTTCTGAAAACTCCAAAGAGTATTTTGAGGTAAGAGAGTGGCAGATGGAGGAAGAGAAAGGCATTGTTTTACATTAAATACATATAAAGATGGATCATGCAGTATTGAACAGATTGTGCACTTTTAATATTTCCTAAACTGACAGCCTGAGGCCAACCTTCACATTGACAGGCTCATAACACTTAAAGCAAGCATGGGTTTTCAGACTGTATTTTTCTGCACAATGCAAAAAAAATCTTCATAAATATTGGGAAACATCATGTTCTAGACAGCGGTTTGAGTTTATATTACCCTTAAAGAAATTCTAAATTGAGATATCAATACATTAAAATAGGGAAAGTGCAAAAAAATCATCTGGAGTCCAAGTGAATGGAGATTCCCTGAATGAGTCTCAAAGGGCTATAGGCACCCCTTTATTAAAAGGTCCACAGAAAGACTAGAAAGGAGTAACAACAGAAGGAAGGAGTAACTGGAAGGTGCAGAGTTCTACTGCAACACTCATCCCATTGTGCTGAAGACCACAGATCACCTTCCCTATACCCCTCTTAGTGCAAGACTCAAACTGCTCCCATTCATACCCACTATCGTCCTGACTCCTTCACCCTATTTACAACAGCTCTTCACAAGACTGCTGCATATTGGAATCACAGGTTCTATGAAGAATGGGAAAAAAATATAGAAAAAGGACTTGTGCAAGAAATACTTTTGGTACGTGCCTCACTTCAGTACTGTCAACTCAAGCTACAATATCAACACTCAAGACTAAATGTCCCAAGCTGGAGTGCCTCAAACAGGTAACACTCAGCTTTCCTGCTCTGCATCTTCTTACCCCTGTTTCCCCAGTTTCTACACACACCAGCTGATATTTCAAAAACTGCCTGCTATGTTCTTCCTTCCCTTTCCAGTCCTCCTCCGTCTCATTAAGCTCAAGCACAGTCAAGAGCAGGTCTAAAAAGAGTCCAAACTGGCAGGCTGGAGGACACCATAAGAGAGTAAAGGCAAATCAGAAGAACAGAAGGAAGTAGTTTGGCAATGACTTCTGTAAGTACAGAACATATATGTGTATACATATATACCTCTATACACAAAGAAATGAGAAATGCAAGCAGGAACTTTTCCATAGCATGCTACTACTAACCCACCTTACTGTCATATAAGGCTTTTTTACACATTGTATAAAATGTATTGGGGTTATACGAATTTATAGAATGTAATTAGCCCAGCATGTCACTTGACCTCTAATGTTTTCTTTCTTAAAATACCTTCACTATTTCAGTATTTCGCAGAGTCAGAAATAGAGCCCAAACCTCAAAAGTCTCCTTGTCGTTCTCTCCATTAGGCTGTATTACACACAGTAAGTCATTAAGTACTGAATAAAACAGCACTTACCCTGAGTCTAACACACCCTCGGCGTGACCCTCTCATCATTTTGTCTTTTGACTGAAACAGAAAAAAACAGATCACAGGATTAACAAAACCACTAAGAACTGGAAGGAGAAAGTCAGTTATTCAAAGCAACTGAGAAAAGGACGAAGCATTTTTGAATAACGTTTTATTGACTGATTAAACAAGATGCAACTTCTGTTACAAAATCCATTAGTTCTCACACTAAACAAAGTACTCCACCATGGTACATAAAAGTAATCCTTTAAAAAAATAAGAATACAATATCCCACTTCAAGAAGTTTTGTAGATACCTTGAAGTAATACTTAGAAGATGCAGTTCAAATCTTTATAGAAAGTAAAAAGTCAAGAAGTAATTGGGAAATACTACAAAGTGGCAGTACACTGATTTACATCTTCCTCCTTTCTCTCCTACTCTAATAAAAGTGTCTGTATGACAAAATTGATCTGTGCAGGCAGGATTGTACAAATGAAGTTATATCTCCGTCAGAAAACTTCCCAGATTCACACCCCTTTCCATACAGACACAGGGTTCATGTTGGGACAGGTTTCTATTGTCAGGGAGTAGAGCCTGCTTTCACTACAACCATTAGAAGTTATGTTTATAGCCATTTAAGCAGTAAGAGTCCAGAGCAGGAAACAGGATTCCTACGTCCATGACCAGTGCTCAAACTAGCCGGCCTTGCAGCTAAATTACCTAATCTCTTCTTTGGTACCTGTTTGAAGCACTTACAAGGAAATTCCAGGGGAAAAAAGCCTCAAACCCCCAAACTGGCAACTCCAAACAGCCAACTCACTTCTAGCTGAAGTTCAGCAAGACTTCCAGCTATTCCCACCACTGACTCCGATAGATCTGTCAGTAACTTTCTGTCAGTGTCCTAAGCATTAGTGGGCAATAGTGGCAAGCCCAAGCAGCACACACACAAACTCTTTAAGATAAAAAAAACCAAAACATTTTGGTCATCTTAAGTACTCAGTTTTCTGATATATGCAAACCATTCTTTTTAACTACCACCCACCCACCCACACTTTCTGGTTTTTACATGATAAATTACATGCCATTGCAGCCTGATCTGCAAAGGTAGTCTTGTCTCATACAACCCCTTCTCTCTTACCATCCAAAGTCTCAAACTACGTTATTTTAGGTCATGAAAACACAGCTATCACTGGTTTCACATGAACAGATTCTCTTCTTCTGTCATCTTTTGAAATAGCCACTTCTTTCCAACAGTTTCTTAACAATTCCATCTGGACAATATTATGATGTGATTATGACCAGCCCTATTTTCGCTGCTGCCATTAGACAGTGAAATCTTACAGTATCAGTAGAAAAAAAGACGGGAATGAGAAGTATCAGTCTTAACAGCAATAAATTATTCTTCATCTGCTACATGTTTGAGATACAGCTACAAGGAAAGCATGAAGCGGTCACAGCAAGTCCTATTCACTACAGATAATTTAAAAATAGAGCAGTCAGCGGTTCAAATAATGTTTTTGCTGATCTCTCACTCAATTCAGTCTCTGGTTTGTCAGAGTTGTCTTCTGAATGTTAGAAACCAGTATTAATCTACTTGTTTTCACATCATATCAGGTTAGCAGATCAAAATGAAATGGAAGTGAAGAACAGCAGTGCATCCATAACGTACTCTACGGATACCACATTTCTTTGTAGATTTCCTGAATGAAAACTCCTACATGGGGAAGCTGCGCTAGGGTACACTTTTATTCTTCATATCCGCTGCCTTGAGAGTTCTCCTGAAATGGGAGAACACTACGGAAAGCTTGTTACTCCCTCTGGTGGTTTCAAGAAGAAATATTGGCATAATTTTAGCAGGAAAGAAAATAGCTGGACTGCAGATGCAACTCTGCAGCACTGACAGAAATCTGTCAGATATGCCCGTCCGGCTCACACACTCCAGGCCCTCCGTAGCACCCGGCAAAGCCCCCCCAGCTTGCTGTACTGAGCATAGGCAGAGAACCAAACTGGACAAAAAGCAAAGGAGGCAGAAGGGACATTCGTTTTGGTTTGGTTTAGAACCCTCAAGCAGCTAAGTGCAGGGAAGAGGAGAGCTAGTCTTAGTGCCAGGGAGGGCAGAACCCAAGCAACCCTGATCTCCGCTATACAGACTGATTATCACCTCAGCTGCAAAAGGTACCGTAAAAGCCTTCCGTTTTCTTGTACACCACATTTTAATGGAATGGAAATTAAGTTTAAACATTATAATGGTCGTAGTCTGCAAAAACATTCACATGATAAACCACAGGTTCTGCATATGGTCCTATATACCCACAATTTCACCATCTTCAGACAGTGCTTTAATTGGTTAATACCAATTATAACGAAGCAGTAAATCTAATTTGTTCTGCCTGAGTGGAATAAAGCACCTATCATTCAGTATCTGAACTCCCTGTGCACTAAAGCATGCAGCTATCATCACACACAGTGCTGTACCTCTCATCGGCACACAACAAATCTACTGATTGCTGCAGGACAGTACTTTAAAACATAACTCAGCTAACAGTTTAGATTCCTGCCCCCTCCAAAAGTAAAATTTTATGAAAAGCACAATTCAGACAGCTTCAGCTTCCCCTTGAAGCATTATGTTTTACCTTTTAGTTGAAATTAGGCATGAGTATCCGATATATCCTATACCTGGTCAAGTATTCTTGGATAAGTAAAGCCTTCCCATAGCTGTTCTGAGGAATGAATGGCTCCATTTTGCTGGATGAAATCTCATACAGCAGTAAGACATCTCTGAACGGCTAATAAAAAATTTTACTTTCTTTTTATATTTAAAGTTTAATATGTAGCTATCTTTTTTCAGTGATCAGTTTTATAACCTAACAAATTGACATTTTCAACAAACTTTCAGTACAGAGTGTTCTGATTTTCATGATAAGGGACTTGAATAGGCAGACAGAAACACGAGATAAATTTCACCTGAACCCAAATAAAATTTTGCAAAAATGAACA